>NC_045541.1:84057778-84200278 GCF_009769535.1 Thamnophis elegans | reverse complement strand
CCCTAATCACATTCTTATATTTTAGTAATTATTATGGGTCAGCAAGAATTGATCACAGATTCTGGTTTTCTATTGTAATGCCTGTACATTTGTGACAGACGGAAACATCAGAATGCTTAGATTTGGTTAGCCACTATTATAAACAAATCAACTATTGATATTCTATAACTGCATTTTACTCTTTTGCAAAGGAAATAAGACCAGAGTTGCAATTTTTGTAAATCATCATTTGCAAGGTAAAACGTTCCATGGGCTTTTCTCCTAAGCCTTTCCAAGCTCTGTTGTTCACCGCTTTTTCCATCCCTCAGCTGCAATTTGAGTACCATTAAAAAATATAAACAAAACTTCAGGCTTCATCCTAAGGTCATTTCAGCCAAGCAGACAAAACAGAAGCAGCCAATCCAATGAATAATTATATTGACAAGATGAGTGATGGGCAAGCTTCACCCAGAAAGTTTTTCCACTGATCACGGCCTTCATTTTAGCCGAAGCCTGTTTGATGTTCATATTTAGTCATGCTGAGGGTAAAACCTTAAATTTGTTTTGATTAACGAGGGAGCATACCTAGATCAGATGTATAAATTCCCTGTCTTCCAAAAGGGACAGTCAATAACATGCCACAAAAAGGTTAAATTATAGATGTTGTGAAATGACATTTTATGCAAACGATGAACAAACAGTGTCTGAACATTAAAGCGGAGTGCAATGTAATCCTGTAGATAAAGATACCATTTATGTCCTTCTCTTTTTTCTCCCTCCCCTTACAGCTCTCTGTGCATTTTCATCCCCCCTCCGCCCACATAAATGAGGCTGCTGTAAGTGAAAGGGGAAAAAAATGAATAAAAATAGAACTCTGAAAATCATGTGAAATAATACCATTGCCAGTCCTTCACAAGCCTTAGCCATTGCTTAGAAATGATTATAGATTTGCCCTCTGAAACAAAGGAGTATTGCAGCAAGTTTAATGTGATGATTGATTGGCCATGGTGAGGAATTTGTGGATCCTCCACTGCTTCCTGTAAGTGTTGCCAGGAAGCTAGAGAATACATCATGTGACCTGGCTTGCATTTGCTGTTTGCAAATGTTGTGAATATACATGAAAGGACTTGCTTCCTATTGACCATTTTTGAATTGTTTTGACTGTTTTTAGAATACTGTGCTAAGGAACACAATAATGAAATCTGGAAAGCAAGGTCTAACCCAGATACATTGTTTTCCCAAAAATAAGACAGGGTCTTATTTTATTTTGACCCCCGAAATAAGCATTTGGCCTTATTTTTGGGGAGGTCTTATTATTTTTGGGGTGAAGGAGGTGGCGAGCATGGTCACTTCATGGCCGCTGCTGTGTTGCAATATTTTTGGGGAGGGCTTCTTTTTGGGGGAGGACACATGTACTCAAAAGCCCAATTGGACTTAGAAAGTTATCTGGATGACAGCTATAAGAGAATAGTGGGTAACAGTCGGTAGCGTCAGCTGCATTTATGTAAACTACCATGTTTCCCCGAAATTATGACTCTCCAGAGTTTGGAAGCCAGTTATGCTCAGAGTATGGTGGTGGCGGCAGCAGTAGGGCTGCGGCAGCAGCGGAGCCACAGTGGCAGTGGAGCCCTGGCCCAGCACTGCAGGGAGAGCTGGGCATGGTGAGGCTGGGTGGCACGCAAGCTGGAGGCAGAACAACTGTTCGCGCAACCTCTCTTTCCAGCCGGGCAGAGCACCACAGCCGTTTGCCCCTGAGTCTGTATCCATCTCTTCGGGGGCCCGCTCACAAGAGAGCAGCCACCCAGCAACCCCAAACCAATAAGCCCCCCCGATAATAACCCCAAGCAAAATGTGGCCGGGGGGGGGGGGTCAAAAGAAAACAAGACAGGGAAAATAAGACCCTGTCTTATTTTTGGGAAAACATGGTAGGTAATACAACAATCTGATAAATAAATTCTCTTAGGACAGTTTTGTTATAATATAGTGCCATGGGTCAAGGCCTGAAGAAATAGGTTACGTTGTTTGTTTTTTTCATTCCAAGGCCAGGGAGAAAGAGTTCCCAGTTCACAGAGAGACCTCAGACCTTGAATTACACATACCTGAGTCAAGATAATTTTTAACAAAGTTCAATGTTTCATATATCTTACATCAATACAAGAAAATTGATGTGACATCAAACTAATGCTTTTTAATAATAGTAATAATTACTATCTATTTTGTATTTTATCCTTTATTTTACCATACCTCCCTCTACTCATTTTCTCCAACCAAGAACAACTATGTAATGTGTGTATGCATACTCCCACATACATACATATACAATCACATAAACAGCTCTTGTGTCTATAATGCATGTGCATATGTATATCTATATATCTATATATCTATATGTATATGTATATGTATGTGTGTGCATTTGTGTATGTATGTCTATATTACTCCTTTGCTAGTAATATATTCCATCCACCTAATGAATTGGATTGTGATCCATGAAAGCTAACGAAATAGATTAATGTAAGCTGACAAAATATGTTTGTACTTAAAAAATTCAATCAATAAAGAGTATAGCATAACAAGCACCACCTTTTCCTATTGTTCATTTTGCTGTCCTGTAATGAAAGTTTCCCTGTGAATATGAAGTCCTGATGTTAAAAAATTCTTCTGCTGACCATGGAGCCAACAATAGAGCAAAGGGACGAGACCTGATTCTATATCCAATGCCCCCTAATACCCAATTGAGAACCAGTTTGATGTGGTGGTTAAGGCATAAATTAAAAATCAGGAAATTGTGAGTTCTAGTCTCACAAGTTTAGGTATAAAGCCAACGAAGTGACCTTGAACTGCTCCTCTCAGCCCTAGGAAGGAGGCATGGGGAAGCCACTTCTGAAAAACCCTTGCCAAGAAAACTTCAGCAACTTGTCCATGCAGTTGCCAAGAGTCAATAATGATTCAAAGACGCAAAACAAAAACAAGACAAATAAAATTGGAGATATCATTGTATCAAACCATTTGTGATACTATTGGCTTTCATGGTGAAAACATTCATTTTCAAGAGCTTCTGAGTCAAGTCTGTGACGGACATGAGTAGCCTTATCTTTGCATGCTAGAATACAAGAGAAATGGGATATCTTCAGTATGAAAATGAAGTATAAACTGTAAATTTCCTTAAGAAGTTTTAATACTGTAATAGGATTCTTTGTATACAAATATAAAGAAGGTGGGGAAGAATTATGCCATTACAGATGAGACACAAATAGGAAATGGTAAATGAAGATTCTAGAACTTATGTTCTGAGTAGATTCACTATGTCCACTGTATCAATGCTTCCTGTATTGCAGCAAAAACATACAACATCTGGTTGCCTGCAGAATGAGGTAATCATTTTGAACAATTTTAGTGGATGAGTCCAAGAGCAACAGGTTGCGCATGTGTGACAGAGAATATTTATTTCAAAAACCTTTCTACTTTAAAAATTTGTTATAAATTGGTGAAGGATTAAAGAGCAGCACCTTTAGAAGAATTCCCCATTAACCTAGGTGAGATCCATTTGTACTGGTATAGCCAAGGGAATTAAGACTGATACCAAGCAACTACTTTGTGTTTTTTTTTTGGCAAGGGCACAAATGAATTCATGATGCTTCTTCTGCAGTTTCACTACTGTCGAGAATTTCTAAAAACATGCTCATTTTTCCTCATTTTACTACAAAGAGTAAACAATTGCATGTCGGTGTACACCCAGGTCTTAATTACACACAGGAAGATGGTGGTAAAACTCCTGTCATAAATAGAATGCACCATCAAGTAACAAAATAAAATATATGAATGATGTCAGACTTCATCTGTCAAATTTGCCTACAAAAACAATGTCATACATCAAGATTGAGGGTATAATACTGAGGTGGTTTTTATTTTTTATTTTTTAAAATATTTTTATTAAACAGGTTTTTTTTTTTTAAAAGACATATATATATATTTGCAATTTCCTTCTGTACAACATTTCTACATCAGTATACATCCATTGTATGAGGTGGTTTTTATACTGTGTTCAAGTAGCTTTTAGCCATTGATGGGTTGCCTGCTACTACTGGTCTTCTCAAATGAGAAGTAGAAGAAAGGGCTTCTTTGAGTCATGCTTGTTTTGCTCCACTTTGTCCCAAACCTCCATCTTGTTAATCCGTTTCTCTTCATAACAGCTGAAAAATAGCATTTGAAAGTTTTTTCTCCTGTTAGGCACAATCATATTCTGAGTTTCATCTGGAAGAAGCCAACTCCATTTTGGGCTCCAACCAGAACCAGCCATCAAAAATATTTTGTCCTATACAGAAACCATCCTAAACTGGTTGTGTCATTAGTGGAATGATTCATACACCAAATGTTTGATATATCTCTTTTTCAGAAAGTAAAAAGAAGAGAATTATACCTGCTCATTCCATAAAAGTGGGTATGTGTTTATGTGTGCATTATCATTATGTACATAGTCATGATATATGAAGAAACATAAGTTGCCTGAAAGAACTGAAAACCGTAGCAATACTGCATATCTAATTTCATAATTTATTGAAGAATTTCTTCTAATTAAACCAGAGATGGGTAGTAAAAAGGAGCCAGCATGCTAGACTTGCTTGCATCCCAAAAAGATCATAAGGAAGCAAGTAACAGTGGCATACATTTTACAACCCCCCCCCCCCCTCAATCTAGGGTCACAAGTATTTTCTGAGAAAATTAAGTGTATGATTTCAGGACTAATCATTTATCTTTCTTTTCTATCTTAGTATAGACATATACATAACAAATCTTTTGAGAAAGCTCACAGCATAATGAGAAAATTCTGGAAATAATTAAGTGAAGGGTAGTATCTATTCTCCAGCAAATGAAATACATCTTTTTATTTCATGCAACTTTTTTTTACCACCAACTTGCTGCAATTAGGAGGTGGTTGGAAAGATATCAGTTGAGATTTGAAGCCTTATTTCCAAAGATGTTTTGAATTAACAACTAATTGGTAGCTTTCTTTGATAACTATTTTATTGCAGGGTGCAGCTAAGATGAAAATCAACCACAAAGGGAACTCAGTTTTGTTTGTCATTAATTTAAACAGATGATTTACATAGGCCCATTTCCCCACCCCCCATTTTTGTGTGCTTTACAATTCCTCACTGCTAACTAGCAGCAGTTGGATTTGATGTTGTGTCATTTCCTATTTATTTATGTTACAGAAAATATCCTGTCACAGATTAGCAGGGAGGCATGCGGGGAGGGGGGGGCGGGAATAAAAAGCAGGAAAAGGATCAAAATGGAAGCTCTTGCATTTTTAAGAGTATTAAACAATGGACCCTGAAGAAGAGTGCATATGTAATTTCACTTCCTTCTTAGATGTCCACAAGTACTGAAATCAAAGGTAAGTCAGAAAATATTAAAGGGACACGGCTATGATTTTAGTTAATGAAGTCTTCCAGCAGTCCAGCAAGAGAATTCTCTCTCCAGGAATGTATGCTCAGCATTCTGCAGGGGGCTTCTCATCTCAAGAAATCCAATATAAAATATGCTCTAAAACTTTGCATTGTATTTATTCCCCTTTCATTGACAAAACTCTCCCCCAAACAATTAGAAGGGGCAGTTAAGTCTTGCCAAAAGGGCAGTAAAATCTTCCTATTAAAAAAAATAAGCTCCCGAAAGCTCACATTTTTAAACTCACAAAACGGGAAGGTATAACTAAGGCAGCTAGGTAGGAATGGAAGGAATATAAATTAATCAAAAGGATAATTTTCGGTTTCTGTCAAAGAGCTACAAAGCTCAGCAGGTATAGACACTCTGAGCTTTAGATATCACTTTTTTATTATAGTAATGAATTGATGTATTACACGCATGGTATAGATTAATACATAGTTTTCTATTTATGGTATAATTATTAGCACCAATGCATTGTAAAAAGAGTGCAAAAAAAATGTTAGGAACAGAAATATATGACGTAGTATCTGTAAATACTGATCATAGTGGCTAAGATTAAAAACAGATCAGTGGTGGGTTGCAGGCAGTACGCCCAGGTACGGGCATACCAGAGCCAGCCCAGAGCACCGGATACCATTCCGATACTGTGCTCCGGAGGGGCCACCCGCCCACCCTCATTTCTTACTGTCCTTTTACATCTTCAGCACTTCTGTGCACATGCACAGCGCATACAGCACCTGCGCGACACTCCGCTGAGCAGCTGGAACATCACGGAGGTTCGCAGAAGCACCAAGATGCATTTGCACGCTGCACGTGTCCATGTGGATGCCAGCAAGCCCATTCCAACTGTACCGGTTGGAACGGAATCCACAATCCACCACTGATACAGATGATCAAACATTACAGCACTGTATCTCACCTTTGAAAGAGATGTATAGCTGGTTAGCAAAGCCTTGCTCTTTGGATTGTTAAAGCAACTATATCATTCACAGTTGGTTAACAAAGCTCTGCTCTTTGGATTGTTAAAGCAACTATGTCATCCACAGCTTCTTCAAGAGTTTTCTCCAGTTGTCTGTTGGCAGTCCCAGCAGAAGGGTTCTGTCTTGTATACACATGCATCCATGAGGGTCATAGAAAGCAGCTGATCTAATGAGGTAGAGAGGCTACAATAATTGTATAAAGCATTCAAAAGAGTATTGTAGCAAACTATTCCCCATCTTGAGCACATTACTTCAATATGTTTAGAACAATACTTGCACTAGAAATGGGACATTTTAGATCAGTTCCCATTAGCCCAAGCCACCATGCCAGTGGTGGGTTTCAAAAATTGTTCAAACCTACTCTGTGGGTGTGGCCTCCTTTGTGGGAGTGGCTTGCCGCCCATGTGACTGGATGGGAGTGGCTTGCCGCCATGTGACCAGATATGAAGATGCCAATGACACTTGTCAGAACCACCTTAAATTACCTCACACACAGCACTGGCATGCATAAGAATATGATGTAAACTTGTTTTTTAAAAGGCATCTTTGGTTTGCGTTAAAACAACTTCAACACATGCAATGTTCTGATTGCATCACAAACGCAGTAGTCATCTTTACCTTTCACAGAGACACTGAGTTTTATAAATATGAGCATGATAGTGTAGAATAATCATATCCAAGGACCAGTGGTGGGTTTCAAAAAATTTTGGAACCTCTTCTGTAGGTATGGCCTGCTTTCCGGGTCCACTGGTGGGACCTCTTCTAACCGGTTCAGTAGATTTGATGAACCGGTTCTAGCGAATAGGTGCGAACTGGTAGGAACCCACCTCTGCACCATGCCCAGTGACAAAGAATTGTAGGAGCTGTAAACTAAAAAAGGAGTAAACCAGCATGACACCTCCTAACTGAAACATCTCTTTTTTACTTTTATATAAGCAAACATACTAGATGAGGTCTGTCAAACATGCAGGCCACGCCCATCTCCCAGTACAAAAAATGTCATGATAGGTTCCTTGATGTGATTGAATTTGATACCTGTGTACTAGACCATCCAAGGCTTACTTTCTTGTCTAACTGGCTTACTTTCTGTTGTAATTGTAAGATATTAGGTCTTTGGGTTTTTGGGGAGTGACTTATAAGCAGGCTTGTAAAGGAATAGACTGCCAGTCTTTGACATATTTTCCAAGTTATTTTTCAAGGTTTGGAAAACAATTTTGTCTGTTGAGCTTAGGAACAAATTGAGCCAGAGAGTTTGCTCATTACCATCTGTGTGGTGTAGATGTGCCACAGACAATTGAAATAAAAACACATATGGTAAATTGAGTTGCTGAAAATTATTTCTCTAATGACTACAGTAGCTTTCCTTCAATTATTATTTTTTTCTTAAGTGAAAAGAAAAAGAAGTGTGTAGAATTGCAGACATGCAGGTGATTTTTTTTTTTTAGTTTTTGATTTTGTCTTCATTTGCTGACTATAGGCATAACTATAACGAACAGTTGTAAATGAGTGAAGCATTTGGAGCCAACTCTTGGTCTTTCAACAGGCACTTGGTCAGATTCATATTGGTAAATTAAAGGGGTATGATAATGGTTTTCTTTAGGCATGTTTGAAAAACCATTACAAATCCCCTCTATTTCCATTCATTGCTTCATATGAAGGATGAGAACTTTAATGCCTTAGCAGTGAAGGAAATGTCTACTGTAGTAGCTGAGATCCACAGAGAAAGAAAAAAATGTTTGGGGATTTGCCAATTCTATCAGATTGCTGTATTCAACCTTTATATAATAAAAACAAGTCCTTCCATTTTTAACCATCACTAAAGGAGCTCCTTGGATGAGAAGAGGACCCAATTGGCAAAAGAAAGCTCAGGACCATATAAGTTGGAAACATGCAGAAGAGGTCTTCATCCTGCAGACCAGAGGTGGTATTCAGCAGGTTCTGACCAGTTCTGGAGAATCGGTAGCGGAAATTTTGAGTAGTTCGGAGAACCGGTAAATACCACCTCTTACTGGCTCCGCCACCATCTATTCTCTTCCACCTGAGTCCCAGCTGATTGGGAGGAAATGGGGATTTTGCAGTAATCTTACCCTGGAGTGGGAAAGGAATGGAGATATTACAGTATCCTTCCCTTATCATGCTCACCAAGCCACACCCACCAAGCCATGCCATGACTACCAAGCCATGCCCACAGAACTGGTAGTAAAAAAAATTGAATCCCATCACTGATGCAGACAATGGCTAAAATGATGATGATGATGATGATGATGATGATGATGATGATGATGATGATGATGATATGCAGTAAGTGATTCTACTCAGGAGACAATTAAGCTTTAGATTATTATTTAATTATGAGCTCTGGAATAGCTCTGTATTAGGACAGAGCATTGCTTAAGATTTGATTATGAAAATATGTTTCAGAATCTGGGATGCCAAGAGAGTCTTTGTCTGAAGCCTCCTTTTGGACTTGCTCAGATTCTGGAGGTTTTGCCTGAAGCTGTTTCATTGAACAACTTTTCAGAAAATGAGAAAGATCTTTTTTATGAAATGTATCAGTACATAATTCCCTTTTGTTTTTGTCAATATTTTAAATATTGTGTGTTTTTGCATATGTCTTATACTAATTTTGAGCTATCTAAATCAGAATATAAAGCTTTTAAGTTTAAGATGTAGATGTGTAATAGGGAACAGGAAAACGTTAAAGACTGGAAATTTCTGAGCAATTGTTTTATATGGAAAATTTTAATTGCTACTTTCCCCCATCTATTGTATTTACCAGAATGACCTCCTAATTGAATCTTCTTGTAAATACTCCACTCCTGCTGAGGATAGTTTCTTCTAATTATATTAATCACAAATTCACCATGTGCTTAGGGTAACCCATCCTTGTTCAGCTTCAGACACTAGGAAAAGACGTAAAATTATCATATTTACACAGAATGTTATTCAGTATCTTGATAGTCCTGTACAGAAGATGTTTTTCTGGTAGATTGTTTCTAATTATTGTTGGCAAACTATAATATAACTGCTCTGTCTTTTCATTTTAATGGATGACTTCTGTAGGGTGGTAGGATCCATTTGGATAGCCCTTTCCAGATGCCCAATAGATCCAGTTGGTTTCCAAAGAGTACTTAGAGAGTTTTCCAGCTCTCTGGCAGGTAACCAAATGCTCATCTTCTCCCATTTTCATGCAAAAATATGAAATCACTCATGCTAAGGGTGTTTTGTGTTGTCTTTTATTAGGTCAAACATGCTGCCTGAAATTTTCATCTGTTACATTTTAATCTTGTTCTCCGACATGAGACAACATGACCCTATACTCTGCATTATTCCTTTTTGACACCACTGAATAATATCCCAGCTTTTTCAGTTATCCTCAAAGGACTTCGGTTTCTGAACAAGTTGTCTTCCTAGTTTCCTTTTTCTGAGTGTATTAAAGTTTGTTTTTTAAAATGTGGTTATGATAATTCTACAGTACCAATGGAGTGTAAGAAGGCAAATTAAAGGGAAATGTTATTGGATGCTGTGTTATAGTTTGTGCAGCACAATGTTATGCTTGCAGAGTTTATTTGTTCATTTTTAGTATCACCCATTATCTCAAGCAAGGAAGTACATGTGAGCAAAAGGATAAAATAAGCCTCCTCAACTTTGTTCAGTTCATATATTTTATGTGTGTTGCATAAAGTAAAAACAAACAGATGGAATTTCAATCTCACTATAGTAGTTATCACCTTGATTTTTTTTTTTGACCACACACTGTGCACACACCAACCTCAAATTCAACTTAGGTAAACATTATCAATTGATACTGTTGCCAAGTCTGGTCTTACTTACCCAATAATTGTGACTATGAAATTTTATTACTTTAATGGTCATCATAGGATTCCCCACCCCTTTTGATATTTAATTGTCATTATTCTATAATTATAATTTTTATCTTCAATTTAATTTTCATCTTTAATGATAATGCTATGTTTCTGTTTATTGGTTATATTTTATTGCATACCACCCAGAGCCCCACTTTTGAGGGAGATGGACAGTTTAGAAATGCAAAATATTAGATAGATGATTGATGATAGATAGATGATAGATAGATAGATAGATAGATAGATAGATAGATAGATAGATAGATAGATAGATAGATAAAGATAGGTGAAAGAGAGAGGAGAGAGAGGAGAGAGAGAGAGAGAGAGAGAGAAAAAGAGAGAGAAAGATTATATTTCAGCTTTCATTCTGTTCTGTGTAATAGGGTTCTCCCTAATGGCTCTTAGAACCAAAAGTTTTGTGGGCAGAAATTCAAGGATATGGCTTTTGATAAGCTAAGTTTATTTGCAGGTGCTAGAATAGTCTTAATGAAAAAATCCAGCAATAAACTACAACAGCAGCCCCCATTCTGTCTCTGTAGACAAGAAGTAGCAGAGGCAGGGGTTGGGGTGATTTGTGTCCATGCGTGTAACTTACACAAATGAAGCTTTGTGTGCTCCCTCTCTGCTTGTGTGGACCGGTTCCCAACAGGCCATGGACTGGTACCAGTCTCCAGACCAGTGATTGGGAACCCCTGGACTACAAGATGTAAATCATGTGTGGGATAAAATTGCAGTTATCTGTCTCTTAGCACTGCAGCATTGTGGGCTAAAAGCTTTTCAGATCTGGGTGGAAAAAAAGTTTGATACTCCTGCAATTGATGTTGTAACCATTCCACTCTAAAGTTATTAGCTTCTGACTCTGTGTTGCTGAGATATTATGTTGCATATGCTCGCACAAGGATTCACAATATTCTCATCCTCATAGCTGCCCTCATATCTTCTTGCAGAAAATACATCAATCTTTCAGAACAGATTTGAGTTAAGAAAGGAAAGGAAATGTGGCAGCCCCAGCAAAGTACATAATACTTAGAATTTGTTGTTGTTATTATTGTCATTTTAATGGCCTCTTATTCTTCAATAAATTCTTTTTCAAGTGAAGATCAACTTCTGGAGATTTAATACATATGTTGGTGGGGGTTTTTTCTTAGTGATACCATAAAAGGATAATTTTGTAAAAAAAAAAAATTAACATCCTACTTTAATCTACAGTTCATGGATTTCCTGGAGTGTCTTTCTCATACTCAACTAACCTGGTACTAGTCCTATATGACACCTATATAATATGAAATATTAACAATGGGAGGTGGAGAAGACAACCTGCCCCTGGAAAATCCTATTTTTGAGGCCAAAAAGCATGTAGGCTAGATGTGTATTCCCTCCCTCCTTCTTTCCCCTTTTCAGGACCCAGCTATTTTCAGCAATAACCACAATTGTGGTTCAGCAACATCAGAAAGTGTGTGGGTTCACCTATTTCTGTTGTGACTGCAAAATCTCAGTTAACATAAAATTGCCAAATTCAGTTAATCTAAAAGTTAAATCTAAAAAAAGAAGTAAATTTATTTTCAGATTTATTTCAGCTTTTGGTGTTAACATTTATGGATGCCACTATCAAAGTCCTATTTAGCAGCAGAACATTAAAAATGAAAAGATCACTATGAACATGTTTTTTCTCTGGTATTAAACACATTTTAACATGCTATCTTTTAAGAAAATCTGAGTCCTACATTCTTTTCATATCCTTTTACAAAAATGTCCAGATGTTTTCTTAAACATTTTAAACTTTACATGAAAAACATTTTTCTTTTCAAATGCGAATATATGCAATATGCAATTAAGCATGTTTTTATAACTAAGCATACCAGTTTATATCTTGTAGAAAAAGATAAAATAAATAAGCAGAAATAAAAAGTGATCATAATGTAACATCTTCTGGCTCACACCAGTTCTTTAATCCATTTCTGGGAGCTATAACAGCAAAAGACAATTTCTGTGAATGTTAGTGATGTGCATTCTTGCTTATATAAAAAGGTATTTAATTGTCAGAAATTACTAAGATACTTAATCTTTGTTAGTCAAAAAATGTTTATTTTCAAAATGTTACTGTACTTCTGTGTTAAAATAGAAGTCCAAGCAAAAATATTGTGAAATTGTGTTCAGTTCTTCGTGTTCTGCAAAGAGCAGGGGATTTATAAAGCCATCTGGAGAAAAGGAATATAGTTTTTGATGGAACTTTCCGTACACCATGATCAGATTCATGATGAAAATATATAACATTAAATACCATCAAGCAGGGGTGGGTTTCAACCGGTTCGCGGCGGTCCCCGCGAACTGGTTGGTCGGCAAACCCGGAAGTAAGTAACTTCCGGGAACGGCGAAGGGCCCACCCGCCCACCTGCATTCCTTACCGGTCTTTGAAGGTTTCTGCACTTCCACACAGGAGCATGGCACATACAGCGCCTGCGTGATTGTCCGCAAGCAGCTGGAGCATCGCACAGGCGCTAAGATGCATGCGTGAACTGCGTGCGTGCATGAGGACGCCGCCGGTCCCGTTCCAACAGAACCGTATAGGACAAATATGGAAAGTCATACATGATAAGCTCTTGATCCATTCCACATGGTACACTAATGGATGGAGTGGTAAACATGGGAATGTCTTTTAATGTATATCTGTTTTTTTATTGCAACACAAATTGGTGCAGTTGGTGTTTTTTTGTTTTTTTAAAGCATAGCTACTATCCAAAAGCAGTAATCATAAAGGTCTGTTGATTAAAAAGGACACCAGTTTTCATTGAGTACAGATGACAAGTCAGACAAGAACGGCTATTTCCTCCCAGAACTTGTTACTTTAATACTGTCAAGATTAAGTTAGGATTTACTTTCTGAAAATCTTACAAAGGTCACTGGAAAATATATGACTGATTCAGGATCTACTCAAGAACAGGAATGAATAAGTCAAACCTTTCATTTGCAATCATAGAGCAGAGATGTCAAACCCGTGCCCCGTGGGCTAAATGTGTCATGCACTAGCCATGCCCACCCCTGGTTTAGTGAAGGGGAAAAAAGTTGTGATACATCATGTGATGATAATGTGACACCGTGAGTTTGACACCCCTGCTCTAGAGTGATCTCTGACAAGAGTGGCTGAAAACCGATGACATGGCTTCTAGACATTTTGAGGCTAGAAAAATTAAAAAATTAGAATTCATGCCTTAAAATAGGATGGAACATTTTTAAAATGAAATTTAAAACTTCCTCCAAGAAAAAAATTCCTCAGAATATTTTACTTCTCCCCACCTTGAATTGAACTGCATTCCTGAAACAATGTACAGTCTACTCAGCCCATAAGCTAGCGAATTGTATAGTTTTTGTCTCAGAAAATACTTCTGAGTATGCTATTGTGCTAACAGTTGATACAAAATCTGGATAGGATTGATTAATCAATTAAAATTACAGAGTCTGTACTGGAAGGAAAAGGCTTCTAGTGGAATACCTTGATGTATGGGTCCTCTGTTGAAAAAGCCATGATCTGTGGGTCCTTGTTCTCTCTGTGTGTGTCAATCCTGGAGGCCATCTTTTTCTTTGGATCTTCAGGGCTGCACTCAGTGCTGTGGGAAACTGGGGGGGGGGAGTTGCAGGGATATCTAGCCATAACAGCATTCCTTTCTCTGAGAATCAAGGTCATTCAGCCTGCACCTCTAGTGGTGTGACTGGGAGCCATCTCCAATTGTGACATTGCATTGATTGGACCACATTCTGGACATATGGGTGCAAGGGAAGTGTCTTGGACTTTCTTTTGGGTGGGGAAAACCTGGAAGTTTTCAGATTCGGGTTTTCCCAAATGTGCCAATATGACATCTCTAATAAAATGGAACTTTGATGAACTTCTAGCCTTCTTTCGATGGGAGTGTTACTTAGAACCCTGATATTATGTCTAACCTCTCTCTTTTTAATCTAATACTGTGGATAATCCTTCTCTCATTTTTTTCTTCTATCTGCATTCTAATGGCTTTCTCAGTCCATATCAATCAGCATTTGGAAGCACGTCTTTCAAATGAAATTGAATTTTCTCAAATTTCGAATGAGATTTTGATGCCCAGGTCCCAATGTCTTACATCAAACTTGGTCATTTTGATGTTGAGGGCAGCATTCAAAACTCTTAACTATTGGTTACAATTCCTGAACATTATTGACTGTTACTCAAACCTGGTTGTTTGAAATGGTTTTTTCCCCTTATTCTTTTACACTATTACATGGCAAATTACTTTCTCCTATATTGTAGTGAGCATTCATGAGGGGTTAAGCCTTGGTGCTATTTTGTTTGCTCTTTATACTTTTACCTTTACCCAAACCCAAATATTATATCAGTTGAAAGGAGAATAGTGGATAGGTTCAGACTACAACTGCTGTATTTGTGTATATCTGTTTTTGACTTCTTGAATATTAACAATACAAAATAGAAATAGAAATAGCAATAACACTTAGACTTATATACACTGGTGGGATTTGCATCTATTTAGGATAACTTGTTGTTAACTTTCTAAGCAGTTCAGAGAACTAGTTGTTGGAAGAAATCTCATTTTGTTTTTTTCCAGTTTACAGGGCTAACCCTGTAAGTAAGGCAGGAAGGAAACATTCTGGTGTTGTTTCTAGCCTAATCTTTATTGATTATAGAAACTGCCTGTCTGGTTACATTATAACAGCTAAGGTGAAACACCCATCGACCTGAGTGATGTTGAGTTGACTATGCCCACAGGGTCACATGACCACTGAGCCACACCTACCCAGCTGGACATTATGGCAGAGAACCAGTTGTTAAATTATTTGCATCCCACCACTGCTTACATACCACTCCATAGAACTTTACAGCACTCTTTGAGTGGTTTACAAATGTCAGCATATTGTCCCCAACAATATGGGTCCTCATTTTACCGACCTCAGAAGGATAGAAGGCTGAGTCAATCTTGAGTTGGCCAGATTGAACTCCTGGCAGTAGGCAGATTAAGATTTATCTTGATGTTAACTTAATTCATCTGTTACAAAGAAAAGCCCTATATATGCCTCTTGTCAAGAACACAAAGAAACAAACAGATATGTTGCTTTACTGTTGTCAAGAAGACATCCTTATCTTAGCTTTCCTCATATTGTTTTTCTTTCCTCACCAGCATTCTTAATGGAATGTTAACATTCTTTTATTATATTCTATTGTGCTGTCAGTTCTAGCTTGCCTTATAGGCCTGATCATAATGCTATGATTGCATATGGCGTGTAAGAGTTCAAAAGTGCCTTAAACATGGGCAGATACCAAATTAGCTACTGATCTCAACAATCTGCATTTGGAGTAAATATTCTTCTTTTGGGAATGAGAACGATGCTTTACAATCGGGAGTTGTTATAGAAGCACTATGTCATGTTAATGAAGCTCTGTGTCACTTTTACAGCATGATATGTCATGATAAGTTATCCAAAGTGCCTGTCAGCTTTGCTCACAAAATAAGCTTTCATTTTAAGACAAGACTAACATTTTTTTTTTCATCCATTCAGAAAACATTTGAAACTTAAAAGAAAAAGCCCTCTTTTTATTTATATAGTATAGTTCTAATAGGGATATGTTTTAAATATCAAAATGTTTTGTAGCATAAGGTTGTAATCATGCCTTTCTTTCAAACTATGTAAACCTATAGGCTTGCAAATTAATCCAGATTTTAATCTATAAATTCCCCTACTGACAATATTATCTCAGTCAGGTGTAGACAGCATGTTGATCTCATTGGTTTTTGGTAGACATTTGGGAAACGTTTGGGATTGCTGAGTTTAGAAGTTGGAATTGCTCTGGGCCATTCCATTTTTACTTGCCCAAGGATGATTGTTGTTGTTCCTCATCAATGGTGCGTTACTGGAAATTAATCAAGGAGAAAACCAACCTAGAACTAAGGATATATTTTCTGACAGTTAAGACAATTAATCAATGGAACGACTTGCCTCCAGAAGTTGTGAGTGTTCCAACACTGGAAATTTTAAAGAAGAGATTGGACAACCATTTGTCTGAAATGATATAGGGTTTCCTGCTTGAGCAAGGGTTGGACTAGAAGATCTCCAAGATTCCTTCTAACTCTGTTATTCTGTTATTGTTTTCACAGTTGCTTCAAACTAAAAAGCAAAATTTCACAAAATTAATAAGGGATCGGACTACAGGAAATTCAGCAAATGAATTATTATTCATACAGTTCTAATATATCATCTGAAATGTCTTAAGGTGGACACCGGGATTCTGTTTCCTCTTAATGATGTTCCTATGAAATAGCAAGCAAGCTGGCCTCTTCAGATAAAGGAAAATCTTGCATCTGTTCATTAAACCAATCTTTTGCATCTGTTCCTTAGACAGTGAATTTAGTCATTTCTCAGACCGAGATCCTTTTCATACAAATGGAGAGTATTCATACTAATGATTGGCTTAATTCAGTGCTGTTGGTACTGTCCAGATTTGCAGAGTTCAAATTATTTGCATTTTTAGCAACCATGGCTATTGCTGGAAGTTGAACTCCATACATTCAGAAGACGGCATGGATTGAAGATGCTGTAGCTTTGAGGGTGGAAGTGTATTCAAGTTGAGTTGATTAAATAGAACTCAGAGGGTTTTGCATTCTTGATGGATAGCACAATTTAGAAATGTCCTGAAATACCTTTTGAAAAGAATGTTACAAGGACAATTAATTTAAAATTGTTTTCCAATTCATTTTCTGAGGAACAAATATCACCAGGCAAATAGTTAGAGCATGACTGAATAATTATTTATACTGTGCTTCTAGGTTCAGAGGAACCCATTACTACCCTCAGTGTTCCTTATTTACATGCACCTGTCGCACTATTAACACCTCATTAAGGTATGCACCTGCTGTGTTTCATATTTAAGTCCACTGTACCACAGCCATTAACCTGCTGTATTTCATTAGGAGGTACTCAGCACAATGGTGGCAACGAGCACAGCTCATTAATGGGTCACATTGCCACTGAAAATTGGTTTTCTGTAGGAATCTCCTTTGGGTTTAGATTTCCTTTTATTAGCCATTGATTTTGTATTAAATATTTTCCCAGAAAGAAAAAGAATATATAACTGGGAAAACTTTAAATTCAGCTGAAACAGCATAGTTTTTAAGCACTGCAGAGTAATAATCAGAAAAATGTAATGCCTTAAACTCAGCTAGTAAAGTCAGCTTAAAATGCCACAGCTAAAGGTTCTGAAGATGCTAAGAGTTTTTGCCTAAATAACAGATCTCCTTTGGGTCTCCATCTACTGCATTAAAAAAAAATAGACATTGCCGAAAAAAATCAAAGCAGGCAACTCTGCAATGTATACTTTGAGCACCAATGAGCTAATTTTTGTGAGTACAAAGACAAGTTCAAGTGTCCCAGGTCACAAGCTTGTTAGCTGACCATGGACAAGCCACACAAACACAATATTGTATGTCATTGTCACAGCATTGTTATGAGAATGCCGAATGGAAAAGAACACTACCTGCTAGACTAACACTTTTGGAGAATAAGTATACAGATAGTCATCACCATAACCATTTGTTTAGTTCAAAGTTGAAAAATGCGGTGTTTTCCCATTTATGACTGTTGCAGCATCTCCATGGTCATGTGATCAAAACTCAAGTGCTTGGCAACTGGCATGTATTTATGACAGTTTCACTAACCTGGGCTCACGTGATCACCATTACCAGCCAGCTTTCAACAAGCAAAATTAAATGGCGCAAGTCAAATTTATGTAACAATGGCATGTCTGCAGTGCAGTGATTTGCTTAACAACTGTAGCCAAAAAAAGAGATTGTAAAATGGGGCAAAATACACTTAACAACTGAAATATTGGATTCAATTATGATAGTTGATCAAGGACTACCTGTAATACATAGTTTAGTTTTGGAGGCCAAATGTAATACTTATTAGCACAAAATTGTGAGCAATATCTTTAGACGGTATGCTTTATCCAGGAAGAGAGAGACACTAGAGACTATAAGAACTTTCCAAAACATTCCTGGATGCATAATGAAAATATGGATTAAATATAAGAAGAAGAAAAATGGTGACCTTTTTAATTAGATTTTGATCATTTTCTATATGGAGCACTGTAAAGTTCCACATAGTTTAGGGATGATTTGAATGATAAGCGAGCATTTTTAAAAGCTCTCTAGTTGTGAAAGTTGCTGCACAATAATAGCAATAGCACTTAGACTTATATACTGCTTCATAGTGCCTTTACATCCCTCTCTAAGCGGTTAATCGAGTCAGCATATTGCGCCCAACAATCTGGGTCCTCATTTTACCCACCTTGGAAAGATGAAGGCTGAGTCAACCTTGAGCTGGTGAGATTTGATCTGCCGAACTGCAGCTAGCAGTCAGTTGCAGTACTGCACTCTAACCAATGTGCCACCTTGGGTCTCATCATCAAAGCTTCATGCCAGGTATAGCAATCAAACTACATCCCCATTCTGCATTCCCCAATATAAACAACAAGGTTAGGTAGCTATGAAGCTACGGGAATGAGGTTCTTTCTAACTGCATTCTAGAGTTCTGTCATTTACACATTTACTCTTCTGGTTTAAATACTGGGGCTCTTTCTTGCCTTTTCACACCAGTGGCCATGAAGCCTCTTATTTCCCAGCCTTGAAGGATGTGAAAATGGTGCCATATTAATAAAGTGGCTTTCTCTGCTCTGAAAATCAGATATTTCCACCTCGTCAGCTTCAGTCCACACAGTCAAAAAGAAACTAATTCTAAAACTACCTGCACATATCAGTCAATTGGCTGCATATTTACATATTTTATTTCATTTATTTATCAAAATTATAGAGCCACACTATTCAGTGGGTGGGGGAGACACACAACAGCAACCAATATAAAAACAACAGATATATGTAAAAATATACAAATCCATGTTAAAGATAAATATTGTAAAAAATAACAACCCGATGTAGCAGAATTTAGTACGCTTAGCATAACAAGGTCCTTAATATCTGATAGTGAAAAATGAAAGTAAAATTGATCAGAATGTCTGGAAAATTATTTTGATGTGGTGTTATTAACTCTACTAGGTGATATAAAGCTATAGCCTCTCATCTCTGGGAAAATAGTTTAGCTTTTATTTGATATGAACAACTGGTCTCATTCACTTCTCACTGGAGGTTTTTAAGATGAGATTGGTCAACTGTCTATGGAGATTCTCAGATTATAGTTGAGAAAGCACCTTTGGGGCAGATTGGGCAGCCATTTGTCTGAAATGGTATAAGGTTTCCTGATTGAGCAGCAAGGGAGTTGGACTGGAAGACCTCCAAGAAGTGGTGGGATTCAGCCAGTTCACACCAGTTCGGGAGAACTGGTTGTTAACTTTCTGAGCAGTTTGGTGAACTGGTTGCTGGAAGAAATCACTAGGGCAGAGAACTGGTTGCTAAATTATTTGAATCCCGCCACTGCCTCCAAGGTACTTTCCAACTCTGTTATTCTATTATTCATATTGTAAAATAGAATTCTTTATTGGCCAAGTGTGATTGGACACACAAGGAATTTGTCTTTGGTGTATATGCTTCCAATGTACATAAGGAGATTAAAATACATTCCTCAAGAATAAAAGTATAGAATTCTTAGTGATAGTCAAAGTTACTAACAAGCTATCAGATTGTATTAGGAAGCAAATAAAAACAATATAAATTGAAAGATACAAGCAACATGGTTATAGTCATAAGTTGGAAGAGATAGATACTAGTAAGGAAAAGAAGAAGAATAGGAATACAGTATTCATCAGGGAAGAAACATTGCTGGTTGTTTGGTAGTTGATCTCTTCAGTATAAAATCCATAGTGAATCACAAAAAATGATTAAAAACATAAGAAAACTACCAAAGAGCATTTTACCAAAGCTGTTGTCCACAGGGCCATCTTGGCTGGAATTATTATTCACATTCATATTATTCCTATTCAATTATATAGAAATATTATTCATATTGTACCACCTAAGTGAAAGCATTTAGCCAGTCTAAAATGCAATTGGACTTCACAATACTTGGATGACAGATCAAAAGGCAATTACAGAGTTATGGCTCAATTGAAAATTGTCCCAGGCAGTGACATTCAACCTCCCTAATGTACCAAGAAAACTACACATTGGTGACCATGTGATTATCAAGAGTTTTGCTTGATTTGAGGGACTTTTTAACTTTTCAAATTGCTCTAGACTGTAGGGAGATCCCTTTGGATAAATACGTGGTTATAATTCTACAAGCACAGCAGGGGTGGGTTCCTGCCAGTTCTAACCTCTTCTATAGAAGAGGTCCCACAAATCTACAGTGCCATTTAGAACCAGTACCAGCTCCCTCCCCCGATCCGTCTGCACCACGCTTGCCCCGCCCACTGCTCACTGATTGGCTTGCTCACCAATCACCCCAACCGCCTCTAAGAGTCCTATCTAAACCTTAAAGTCTTAAAGCTGTCAAGTTTGAACAAGTTTGAAGTTTCCAAAGGGTTAGGGGTGCAAGGGTCTTGTAACTTGACAGCTTGCGTGCTTCAAATGCCAGAGTTTCTGAGCCAACATTTTGGTTGCTAAGCAAGAGTGTTGTTAAGTGAGTTTCACCCCATTTTATAAGTTGGCCATGCCCACACAGTCACATGGCTGGCAAGCCACTCCTACCTGGTCACATGGCCAGCAAGCCACTTCCACCCGGTCACATGGCTGGCAAGCCACTCCCACAAAGCAGGCCACAACTACAGAAGAGGTTCTAAATTTTTTTGAAACCCACCACTGAAGCACAGTGAGGTAACTAATGCACATCCTATTTTATAGACTGAGTTTTAATCCACCACCATCCATATCTCAAACACATTCTTAACCTTTCAGGTACTACACAGGGCTCAGCGAATATTTTAATGAAATGGAAATCATATTACAATGCATAGAAAGAGTTAACATTATACAAATAATTACCTTTTACATAGAGTTTCAGATGAAAAGGCTAATAAACCAATGGCAAAGAGGACACTTAACATATGCAAATGTGTTCCAGTGAAAGAGTTAAAGTGCTTTATAATACAATTTGCCTTTCAGTGCCAATATAATTAGATTGTAACAAGCAAATCTCTGCAACTAACACAGTGAAAATTTGAAAATTTGATTCTGCCTGGCAAACAACCAAGTCCCTGTGTGTACGCAAACCTGACATTAATAAACTACAAGAGATTACATGATTTAGAAAAGAAGCACTTGGTGTTACAAAATCAAATAATAGATCTCTAGGCTATAATTAGGAGAATTGGGATTCAACAATAAAGTCATAATAATGTAATTTAGCTGTAAGTAACAGAGCCATGGAGTCACATTAGGAGGTGTGATCACATCTTTCTGTGAAGCTCTCTTATGTAGATTCACTGCCGTTCTGGTTAGTCGGGGTTCCAGCAACCTGTTGGTCCAACTCATGAACACTTCCCCTGGTTTTCTCAAGGGATAATGTGGAGAAGCATCAACCATACATATTTACTGTGGCCCCATGACATTTAAAAATGAAAACCCCATGACCTTTAAATGAAAACAATAAATTGCCCCTATTGAATGCAATTAAGCCAATAAGCATTTGTATGGACAGAATGTTCAAATGAAACAGACAGATCAGATCAGACCACACATTAGAGATATTCTTGCCTTGTGGATACAATTAATGTAGTTATTCCTTATCCCTCTAAATCTTCAGTCTTGTATGATTGAGTTTGGTGGACTAATACCATGAAATAATGATTTCCATAATCTGGCTGAATCTTCTTCTTTCCTCTATGCTCCATGCATATATATATGCATGGAGCATAGAGGAAAGAAGAAGATTCAGCCAGATTATGGAAATCATTGTGTGTGTGTGTGTGTGTGTGTGTGTGTGTGTGTGTGTGTGTGTGTGACAATTTATTTATTTATCAGCACAAATGCAACATATGTGTGTGTGTATGCACATAGGACAAATATATATACATACATAGGACAAACGAACAGGAGAAGAAATGCACGCATTGCATAACACAAGAACGCAGTAATAAAAAAAGAAAAAACTTCCTCCCTTTTCCAGCACCCTTAAAGCTACAGGACATCTAATTATTTTTGAAGGAACCAAATTAATCTCCAAAACTGAACACTTCAACAAGAGAATAATTATGGAAGCTATCGAAATAGAGAAACACCCCCACAACATGAATAAATGTGACAATACCTCCCGCCTACCAGACATCTGGAAATCAGCCCTAGTCAACAAACGAGCCCCACCCACCACCCAGGCCGTTACAATACAAAACAACAATGGACACACAGCCAGCACCAACCAGCACCAATCTACCAATCATGATACAACCACACAACCAATCATTCCACTTACTGAAACAAAGCCAGCACTACACACACACACACACACCAAGATTTATAGAAAGACAGCAGCTCCGACCACAGGTCTGCCATCAGTTTACACCCTGCTGATGATAGCCCAGACACACTGGGCAGGCCACGTTGCAAGGATGCCAGACCATCACATCCCTAAAGAGCTCCTCCATAGTGAGTTGTCTCAAGGAAAGCAATTGCACGGAACAAAGGAAGCAATACAAAGACACATTGAATGTCTCCTTCAAGTCCCTAGACACCACCTCCTGGGAAACCCTGGCAAAAAACCAATCAACATGGTGCACGTTAATCCACCAAGGCTGCCAGGTATCTGAGGACAGAAGAACAACCATAGCACAAGAGAAGTGAGCACTCTGCAAAGCCAGAGCTGCAAATGCTGCAACAATGATGCCTACATATGTCTGCCTGACATGTGGCAGAATGTTTTGTGCCCATGTATTACCAGCCACCTGTGGACACATCATGGACAGCCCACAACCTGTTAGATGTCAAGATCTTCTTCAAACATGATGGACGATCATCATATTATAAGTAGAGAAGCAGATCATCACAAGAACAAGGAATGTCTATGGAAATTCTCAATCATCCAGATCATAATTGGCCCAAAGGTGCTTTTTTCAAAAGACAACTGAATTGAAGAAGCTTCTTGGATGAGAAGTGAAATGTTTTTCAAAGAAAGAGGGGGAAGAAGCAAGAGAGTTCAATTGCCTTTTGGAGAAAAAATCTTTTGAAGAACAAGAATCTATCTAACACTTAACCATCATTGTCCTATGTTGATTATTTTTAACCCCCAAACCTTTCCCAATCCCTTCTTTAAACCTTTATCACGTACGGATGCTGAAATCCTTTTTACCAACTTCATGTTGGTTCAATGCACAATGCCAATATTCCAGCAGTCCACCATAGTTAAAGACATTTTGTCTTCTGTACTTGTGCTCTTTTGTTACCCTGAAAGGCTTGTGGTTTTTCTATCATTTTCGTGTGTTGAGGTTTCAGAAGGGAGAAAATGCTGTTAAACTTTAGACACCTGTTTCTAATTTGAATTTATTTGGTATGTGTTAGCCAGGATTCTCTTGTTGGCTCAGATCATCTACTCATTGTAACTAAATAAAATAAATAAGCCGGTTCAGTTTTATGAATTGTGACTTATGCAGTAGCTGGCACCTCATTGTAACAAAATAGAAGCTAGACCTGCAGCAGTGGAAATATTTGGGTATATATACCATTTTCATTATGCCCGGTAACTTGAGCCACTTAGTGTCTCCAATCTCCCCCAAATAGTTTGGTCATTACCCTTGCTGTCTTGAGAAGATGAGAGGCTTAATCCAATACATCTGGAAGGCACTGAGTTGCAACACATCAGTTTCTCTGAATCAGAGCGAAGATCTCCAGGGAATTATGCTTTGACTCAGATTGTAAGGCCATACTATGTGGCTACATCTGTGTAGTTGTAAACAACACTGGGATTTAGTTAACCTGAGGACCGAACACAGTAATTTGAACCTTTCTTCTTTCAATTGTCAAAGTTATGGCAGCACATTTCTTAGCTTAACTATGAACTATTTTTTATCTTTCCTCCCTGTTTCACAATAAATGCAAGTGGATCAGGAGATCCTTTGGTAATTCAGGTCAGATATCATAAATATATTGCAAAACGCGTCCATTTATGTTCTGCATTAAATTACAATGAGCTGTAGTTCATAATGGGTACTTTTTACTGTCCCAAGTCTCTAATGGTAATCATTTAAAATGTGAGAGAACACGAACTTCTGTGAAATTGGATTAAACAGATCTAATTGGAGGAGGTAGATGAAAAGTCATAAAATTAGACTTTGTTTATCTTTATTGGACACCACGCTGAGACCTTCCAAGTCACAAATGGCAGATAGCTGCTTCTCTTCTTTGAATGTGAATGGTTGCAGGCACCCTAGCAGTAATTGTGCTTTGACTAATTGTTTCCCCTAGTCCCTACATGATCCTAAACATTTATATCCAGGATATCAAGTGGGAGTTAAAACAATTCAGAAGTGCTAATGAAGCATCACTTGCCAGGAATACACAGTGATTTTTTGGACATTCTCCCACTTCGGTTTTATAATGTAGAAAAATGCTTCTCTGCAAGTTTTTTTTCTATGCTTGGAATGTTGTACCTTTCTAATCTGCTCGTTAGAAAATGGTGATTGCTGGGAGTTACTCTTACTGAGTAACTCAAATGCCTTTTGTTGTTTTGCACCTTAGTTTATAAAACATGGTTTTGTAATTCAGAATTTCAGAAAAGATAGTCTAACTGGCAGATAGCGGAGACATTGTCTGACACAAAAGAACTGACTATTTGGATCTTGCACCTATGCTGCTGGATTAAGAAAGACACCTATTCTTTTCTGAATTAATTTGCAAACTTTCTGAGAAAGAAAGGAGAATTTTATATTACTTTCCCTAGTTATGAGATCACAGCCTGATCATAAGCAACACAGATAAGTATTTTACCAAATATTTCTTTTTATCAGTGTTCTGGCCAGAGAAATAATCTAAGTATTATCACTCTCCTTAGTAACTTAAGAGCATCTTTGTGTCAGAAAGATAAATCTACTGCACCAGAATAACAGAGTTGGAATGGGTCTTGGAGGTTTTCTAGTCCAACCACAAAGCAGGAAAAACTAGATCAGAACTGCCATCTTACATTTGAAGTTCGCAGCTGCCAGTCTGCCAGGAACTATGCAGGGAGGGAGCTGTTGGGGCAGGGTGGGAGGGTAACTACTCACCTTACTTTACAGAGACACCAGCTCATGGTCAAAAAGCTGGGAATGGAATGCAATGGCTGCCCAACCAGCCTGCCACTGAAGAGACAGTTCCCAAAACAATTTATTCAAATGCATTGGACAGTAAGGGGTGTGTGTGAAACCAGAGAGGAAATGGATAGGGAAAGTTAACCAGGAAAGTTTGGCGCATTAACTTCGGTTCTATCTTTGCCACACTATAATCCACTTGGCCTTTAGTAAAGTAAATCTTTCACATCAAAAGGGATCAAGCGTCATTCTTGCTTAAGGGACCAAGTCGGGGCAGGACTGACATGCTATATCATTTCAGACAAATGGCTGTCTCTTCTTAAAAACCTCCAGTGACAGAGCACCCACCAAAGGGAGGGGGGAAGAATAGACAATAGCCTAATCTTCTGGAAGCAACTGAGTGCCAGAAGTGATAGGAAATTAATCATGGAAGGATATGAACTCACCCGAAGACTAGTCATGGCAAAAAAAGCCACAAGGGTCAATCACTGACAGTCGGGAATAGCATCCTTTTTGGCAAGCAAGAATCACAAGGGAGTTATTGACCCAACCTTGCACTCTTGATCTTTTCCTGATAATTTAAGGGGGGTCGTCTTAAAAGAATTTTATGATAGGTCTTGTTCCACCAACTCATGCAGTACCTCCAGAGGAGCTGTGATGTTCACTTTACTCCAGCCTGTTATATGCCCAAAACATGACACTTTACTACTGCAAGTCATAAATGTGAAAAATGTTCATGGGACCTCACTCACTGTATTGGAACATAAAATAATCTACAGCTAATATTTCTTATTTCTAGTATTCTGTCTTTATCAAAGCATTGTTGCCTTCATCCGGGTTTTGGGAATTGATTTCTAAATAAAACATGCATGCACATAAGCCAGTTTAAAGGGGCATGCATTTCTATATCATATTAATATGTATCTCATTTTGCAAACATCTCCTTGCAATTCCTGATAGCCTTGTAGCTGTTCCATATATCTGTGCAATTTATTTTAGTTGCATTTTATTGTGCTACATTTTAAAAACAATTTGGGCATTTCTGTACTAAATCATTCATTGAAAGACTTAAGTAATAATGTTAGACTATTTCTTTAATTTTTTGCTTGTTTAACTTTCACAAACTCTGATCAACCAATTTTTTTTAAAAAAACTAACATGTTAGGAGTAGTGATGAAATTTTGGAGAAATATTAAGTATTTTATCTTCCATTATATTTCTGACACAACCTTAACATTTCAGACACTATGACTTCTGAATAATGAAACTGACATGAGTGTGTGTCTCTCTCTCATTAAAGAATAATCAATTATAAATTATTTAGAGCAAGAAATTGGAAAGGATTCTATGAATGGATTCTTACTGTCTAAGGGACTTGTTTTACTCTCCCTAGGAGTCTTTTGCGTTGATAAGCAAGGGGGGGGGGGAGCTAGCTTTTTAAAAACAGGGGCAACAGCAGCTATAAAAACAAAGAGGACATTTAAAGTCGGTTCGAGAGAATGCCGAATATAAAAATGTAATAATTGGAACATAGAAAGAGGAATAGGTTGCATGTACACATTCCTGAACAATAATAATAATAAAAAGTAAAAACTCTGAAAAATATTTTAAAGAAGAGCTTCTAAAACTATTCAGTGGCTAGAGGAAAATACATATGAAGCTTGAAAAAAAAGGTGAACAAGGGAAAATTGCCTTTATTTTGCAAATAGTGAAAATGTTAAAATTCATGAAGTGAATTTTGCATTAAAATTACATAGCAAAATTAAGTAGTCAAGAATCCCCCTATACTAGGAATAACCAACCTTGGCAACTTTAAGACTTGTGCACTTTAACTTGCAGAATTCCTCAATTAACATGGCTGGCTTGGAAATTAAGGAAGTTTAAGTCCAAAGTCTTAAAGTTGCCAAGGTTGGTTCTCCCTGCCCCACATCGTTGTTTCTGTTGAAGAGAGCATTCCCATCTGTGAGACATTTTCTTTAAGGATGCAGAAAAGTGGAAGGTCACTTGCTATTCTAGATTCCATTTCCTAACAGTATACACATAAAGGGTTAAACCTAAAAAACCCTAAAGGCCCTTCCTTTAGAAACATCCCATGCTAATAACCCACAGTATTGCTTCCAATAGCAATAGCAATAGCAGTTAGACTTATATACCGCTTCATAGGGCTTTCAGCCCTCTCTAAGCAGTTTACAGAGTCAGCATATCGCCCTCACAGTCTGGGTCCTCATTTCACCCACCTCAGAAGGATGGAAGGCTGAGTCAACCTTGAGCCGGTGAGATTAGAACCGCTGAACTGCAGATAACAGTCAGCTGAAGTGGCCTGCAGTACTGCACCCTAACCACTGCACCACCACATATTTAATAAATGAACATCAAATTATATTTTTGCTAACTAAACTATCTGCTTTTTTTGATCTGGGTATTGGAGTTGTTGTCTAGGTGAGTATAGGATGAAAATTCTGCTGGAAAATTCCCACAGTAATTTTCCAATACAAGGGTTATGGGCTCAGCCCAGCATTAAACCCTGAGACCCAGAACACTGCAAATCACTCTAGTGAATTCAATTCAATTCAAACCTATTTCCAGACACTTGGTCATACATACAGCATCTTTTTTTTTTTCAGAAATAGAAAAGTCTCACATATGAAAATGGTAAATAATGCAGCATCTAGAACAGGGATGGGCAATTAATTTTTCCAAGGGGCCACATGAGTAACTAGGCTTGTCGAGCAGGGCCGAACCAATAGACTGAACTTGATTATGCTAAATATTAATGTTACCATTTTATAAAAGCAGTTAATTATATAGTTTTATTTGCTGTGAAGTTATCAAAACACGCAAGCTGCCACTGAAAAAATCAGTTCCCTTCAAAATAAAAGCAATGCAATTCTACCATATGACACTTGGCTTGGGGCTCCAATGGAAGGGCTTCCCATTGGACTGGTTGATAGATTAACCACAGATCCCAACCCCTCCACATTTTCACCATACTCCCCCCCTCCACATTTTCTTTAGCTAGGTTGATTTTTTTATAGTATTGCATTCATATCATTGGGTTTTATACAGTTTTATCTTTAATATTATAAGCCCCACCCAGAGATACATGTGGTAAGACGACCAGTTAATAAATTTTACAAATCAGTCAATCAATGTACGGTGTATACTTATTTACATTTGATTTCTAATTTCCAATTAACCTCATGTGATCATGCTCAGTGGTGGGATTGAAAATGTATTACTTCCAGTTCTGTGGGCATGGTTTGGTGGATGTGGCTTGGTGGGCATGGCAGGGATATTGCAAAATCCCCATTTCCTCCTGATCAGCTGAGACTCGGGAGACAAAGAAAAGGTGGAGGCAAGGCCAGTCAGAAGTGGTATTTACTGGTTCTCCAAACTACTCAAAATTTCCGCTACCGGTTCTCCAGAATTGGTCAGAACTTGCTGAATACCACCTCTCATCTGGATGAAGCCAAAGGGCCAGATATGACCCATGTGCTATAAAATACCCAGGTCTGATCAAGAACATGAAGGTACAGATACTGGTTGAAAAACTGGACTTCTCCAAAGATTTGGCAACACCATGCCCTGAGGAAGCTCAAGCCAGGATAGCTTGCATGAAAAAGATAAGTTGCTTAGAACTGAAATAATGTGAGGTTGGCTCAAAATTGTGCTTTAGGAAAAGAGATCAGACAGATATATGCACACTCAGGAATGAACAGCAAAGCTTAGGAAACTAGTAAATTGAAATTTCCAGAGAAGGGAAAGATTATTGGAATATGTGTCAGAGTAACTCTCTATTCAGAGCACATTAAAGCAAAATGTTGTAAACCTTTCTGATAATTTAATCAAGGAATTGAGATTAAGTTTGTTACCAGAGAACTATAAATATATAATTCAATAAATCAAACTTAATGATGAAATTTGCTTTGAGAATGCAATTACTAACGAGGAAGCATACCAGCATTATCTGAATGAAGCAACTGAAGGGAATTCCCTAAACAAGGAAAAGGGGAGATATGTGATCTGGAACAGAAATGAACATATTAAGAGAGAATGTAAATTTTACAGAGCTAAAATCCATACAACAGAGAGAGATGATGGAATCAAAGGTCCTTAAGGTAAAGTCAAGAATATAAAATATTTTTAAAAACAATCCTAAGGTTATAGATAGAGAAACAGTATTTATGTGTGCAAATAAATGTTTACTAGAAATTGGGCATGATTCTGAATTTGAAAACAAACAAATAGATAGATAGATAGATAGATAGATAGATAGATAGATAGATAGATAGATAGAGTAAGATAGCTAGCTAGCTAGCTAGCTAGCTAGCTAGCTAGCTAGCTAGCTAGATAGATAGATAGATAGATAGATAGATAGATAGATAGATAGATAGATAGATAGATAGATAGATAGGTAGATAGATAGATAGATACAGTAAGATAGCTAGATAGCTAGCTAGATAGCTAGATGATAGATAGATAGATAGATAGATAGATAGATGATAGATAGATAGATAGATAGATAGATAGATAGATAGATAGATAGATAGATAGATAGATAGATAGATACAGTAAGATAGCTAGATAGCTAGCTAGATAGCTAGATGATAGATAGATAGATAGATAGATGATAGATAGATAGATAGATAGATAGATAGATAGATAGATAGATAGATGAAAGAGAGAGAGAGAGAAAGAGAGAGAGAGAGCTAGGTAGCAATGCAACAAGTCAATATATATGCAACAAAGATGTCATAGGTCTTGATGTATCATACAAAAAAAATTAATTTAGCAAATCGAATGTTGATAGATGTATTTAGAAATAGCAGTATTAGACTGAAATGTTGGTGAATCATAATGAAAACAGGAATATTTCAACAAGCATATTATGTACCTGAACTGGATGCAAATTATATAAGTCTGTATTTCCTTGTGGTTTTAAAAGTGTGCTTAATAATGGTCTCTGTACTGCTAAAAAGAACTATGTACAGAACTGAAAATCAAGATAGCACCAACAACGATATAACCAGTTTGGGGGTGTGGCAGGCCAAGTTACTACCTACTCAGCCAAACTGGGCCAAACTGGTAGAAATCCATGTCTGCTGGGCTTGCTTGTTTTCTTGCAGATGTTTTATTACCCAAACTAGGTAACGTCATCAGTGCTAAATAACATTGTCAGATTAGCACTGATGAATTTAATACCTAGTTTGGGTAATAAAACATCTGTAAGAGAACAATCAAGCTCAGAGAGCGCCAAGGATCCTTCATGTCAACCCCAAGCTACAAATATTCTCCTTTATTATTTTCTTATCTGTCCTTGCACTTTTCCCAGCATTGCAACCTTCTCCAGAGAGCTACTGTAAGTCTTTACATAATACATTTGAAGTATGATCATACTAACAGAACTGCCAAAAAAGCAAAAAAAAAGCTATAGGGTATAAGTAGATTTTTAAAACAAAGTCTGATGTTCATAAAAATGTGCCACACTATAAAGCTATGTTGGAGCCCAACACTATGCCAAGGATTATAACAAGGTTTTTTGCACAGTAATATAAGACGCAAGCTTCAGAATTCTATTATGTGCAGCAGCATTTAGAAAATTTTATATGGAATCCTTAGATCTTAAACAGCTTTTCTGCATGATGATCTGAAGAGAGGAGATTCCACCACGTTTTAAGGAGTCACAGAAAGAAAAGCTGCTTTGGGAATTGCAGGAATCCACATATACAGTGGGCTAAAGCAAGCAGCCAAAGCATGGTCTGATCTACTAAATCCAATATTGCAAAACATGGCTTGGACCAAGGAAAGGCTGATCCATGCAGACATTAAAAGATAGCTTAGAGACAGTGAACAATTTAAATAAAGAAGTGAAATAAACATCTGAAGATGTTAGCCACTATTTTGCACTGAAATTTTGAAAGAACAAAAGCTCAGTCAAAACCAAAAGATAAGTTTTTAGGTCTCATTGATCCAGAGGAATCGAGTGCATTCACGGAAATTGCCTAAGCAAAAAAGGAAATAAAAACCCAATGTAAGCACGTAGATTGAAGAAAAAGGGGAGGTAAACTTGATATAATTTTAAACTGATAATATGATGGCAAACATGGTTACCAAATCAGTAGCCAAGGACCAGTCTTAAGAAAAGCATTGGGACTTGGTGCCTGATGCAATGTACATCTCACTATGATGAACCATTCAGGTTCAAGAAGCTGATGCAAATGGAAAGTTGGATATATGTCTGCCAGTTTTCTTTATAGTGTGAAAGAGAGAATTGTCCTATTTTCCATCTCTGCTACCATTATTATATGATTGATGGTTTTTGCACTGACTAATTATAGTAGCTCTAGAAAGTTGTATGTCTTATGATATAAAAGATAGGTAGATAATGTCAATTCCTGCCTATTATTCATATCTTTCTCTTCTTACTTTTGCCTGAAGGAGTATTTCATTTAGTTAGTTCTGTTGCTCCTCCCCAACAGTGTTACTATGACTGTGATGACTCCCCTGGACACTTCCCCAGATACCTCTTCAGATGTCATTTTGGAGAAGGATGAACCAGTTTTGGGCGTGTCTGGAGGCAAGTTGGTCAATGGTTCCGAGTAGCCATCTGAAAAGGATTTGGCTTCAGCAGGACAGTCCTGAAGCTTCAGGTAGGGAAAGCACACAGCTGTAGCCAATTAGTGATGAGGAAGAGGAACTGCCATCTGCCTTTGATCTAAGAACATGTAGGGCAGAGAAAAGGCAGGAGCCATGAAGGTCATCCTGATTACTCACGAGGAGGCAGCCTTGCCCTTCTTCATAGATGCACCAGAATGTGCCTATTTAGTGCAGCAGTCACAAACAATGTGTTCATTTCTCAGCTGCATTTTATCTGGTTGTGATTCCTGCCTTTCTTTGGATTGACACCATGCTTTGACTTGGATTGTGCCTCGTGAACCCTCTTGTATTGTAGATTTAACTTTGCCTGGTAGATTTATCTTGTTTGGGAAACTTTCAATGCCTTGTGGATTCATTGCCATTGCTCTATGGATTAACAATGGTCTGCTTTGAGCTGGGCTGAATTGAAATAGTTCTGGGGTTTTGGTGAAGGGGATTGCTGGGGAATATTAATAAACCCACTAAACCACTGTTACATGTGAGTGAGCAAAACAGCACAGTGACATAGGTATGGCTCTGAAATGTATGTATTTATTTATTTATTTATGGGTGGTGATGGGAGAACCTATTGAAGTTCACAGCAACATAAACTATAGAGGCATTCCATTGAGCCTGGAATTATGGTTATAAGTAATGCCAGTTGTTAAGTGAATCAACACATAACCAGCCTAATTTTATGATATTTTTGTAATGGTTGTTAAGTGAACCCATGAACTATTTCCTGGTCGTCGCCCCCCCCCCCCACAAATCTGGAAGCAAATGCTGGTTTCATGTGACTGCAGGATGCTGCAAACAGCATAATTGCGGGGTGGTTGCTGAACACCTAAAGTGCAAACACATGATCACAGGGGGGGCCACCCATCAAAACTTTGCTTCTGGGTCAGAAGTACTTTTGGGTGGGGTCAGTTCAGAGGTGATATTCAGCCAGTTCTGACAGATTCTGGAGAACTGGTAGAGGAAATTTTGATTAGTTCAAATCGGCTGGCCCTACCACAGCTGCCGTCAGCCTCCAAGCTGATCTTCTTTTGTAGCCCTGAACAGGAGAATGGGGCTGGAAAGCAGGTTAGTGGGATGAGGAGGGGATGGGGATTTTGCAGTAACCTTCCCCTGCCACACCCACAAAGCCACACCACACCTGCCACACCAAGTCCACAGAACCAGTAGTAAATTTTTTTTGAATCACACCACTGGGTCTGTTGGAACTTTGAGGACTACCTGTGTTTACGTTAATAGTAACACTACAATGGCATTTTAAAATTCACCTTGAAGCCCTTTTTTAACAGAGTGCCAAAGCAATGTAGTAAGAAGGTTTTCAAAGAAAAAGATAAAGGACAAATATGGAAAAAAAAATGATTTCAAGGCATAGAGTTTTTTAAGTTCCCACTACTTTGCTGATTTTTAACAGCATACTTGCCAAAAATTATCAAAATTACTTTATGTGATTTTTAAAGTAAAAACCTTAAAATTATAGGGCAGTCCAGTTGAATCCACTAAAACCAAGAAAGATTCCAAGTCCTGCTCTGTAAAAATTAGGAACTGCCCTACCCACTTAGCTTCTTGTTCTCCAAATGCTACTAAGTGCATTTTTTCAGATATTAAAATATTACCTTGGTTGTTTTTAAGCTTATTTTAGGTCTAATCTGCAATTAAAAAAAACACCAGATTTTTGTTGGCGCCAATCTTAGAATGTAGAATAGGTTCTAGCCCCTGGAGCATATTATCTTTTTGTGCTTTGAGAATCATTACGTCTCCTCTTAAAACCACAAGTTTCTCTGAGAATATCTTTATTTGAGGCATTTAATTCTCCTTCTGCTTCCTCTTTCTGCCTCCTGCCCCCTAAAGGCTTAATGAAAGAACAATTTTGTACCCCTTAATATTGGGTTATGACCAACTTACCAAACTGTATATGAAGACACAATGTATAATGTGTCTATTATGTTTCCTGATTGCTTATTTATACCCAATGACTATCATTAAGTGTTGTACCTTATGATTCTTGACAAATGTAACTTTTCATGTCTTTTTATGTAAACTGAGAGCATATGCATCAAAGACAAACTCCTTGCGTATCCAATCACACTCAGCCAATAAAGATTTCAATTCGATTCTCTTCTCTTCTCTTCTATTCTATAAAGAGAATCTGCTTGATCTTTAAGATCCCTGAGAATCTCAGTATTTGCATTACATTAGCAATAACAATTGCATTTACAATTATATCACTTCATTGTGTTATACAGCACTCCCTAAGCGGTTTACAGACTCAGCATATTGCCCCCAACAATCTGGGTTTTCATTTTATTGAACTTGCAAGGGTGGAAGACTGAGTCAACCTTGAGCTGGACAGGATTGAACTAACAGCGAGTTAGCCTGCAATACTGCATCCTAACCTTTGCACCACCAGAGTTCCTTCCTTGTTTCACTTTTAGCATTGCGTGACCAGAGGTATATTAGCTGGTTCAAACTGGTTCAGGCAAACCGGTAGCAGAGATCACAGATGGGCCTGCCCACCTACCCCTGCATTATGCCGTCCGATTTAGCCACATTTTTTTAGCCAGGTGCATGTGTAGAAGGCTGGCACATGTGTGGAAGGCTGGGTGCATGCGTAAAGCCCACGTCTGTGTGGGGGGTGAACCAGTGATAAAAAATAAGTGAAACTCAGCACTGGTGTGTGATGTGCAAAATTAATTATTGTGATTTAAAAATGATATTTGATGTTTGATGTCCTGCTTTCTGTCTGTAAGTACAGCAAATAAGATCTGTTGAATTTTATGGGTTTGCATCAAGGCCTTACAATATTTCGATAATAGGGCAACTTCCAAATATTGTCTTCAGCAAATAATAAGATCCCAACATACCTGGATTTTTTAAATTCTGATTATTATTTTTTTACTGTACTTTATCATTAGCCATTGACTTTGATCATTTTATGAATTTCAATGGGTAATGTTTTTTTATTAGAAAAAAATCACTAAATAATGACAGATGAATGCAAATGTCTACAAGTTGCTACACCCTACATATGTGCGATCTTTTAAATTGAGGCAGTTAACAAGTGTGTGGTGTGTGTGTGTGTGTGTGTGTTTGTATGCAGTGATACAAATGTATAATTATGCATTTTTGCAAATGTGGCTATTATTCAAACAAAGTACTGTAAATGAACTTAAAACACTAGTCAGTGAATTGACTTGACTGTCTCGTAAGATCCTACGTCTATGTTGGAAAAACTTCCAAGAGCAGGTTGTGCCAATAGGTGAATGTTTGATTTTAATGTACCGTATATACTCGAGTATAAGCCGAGTTTTCAGCCCACTTTTTGGGCTGAAAAAAGCCGGCTCGGCTTATACTCGAGTCTACAACTGGATCCGGCAGTGCTGTTGCCTGTTGGAGGAGGAGGGGATTCCTTCCTGCGAGACCCCGTCCAGAAAAATGCGGGGAGCGGCATTTGTGGGAACTCCGGCCGCTGCCCACCCGTGGGGAGAGGGAAGAGCCCCGAGCGAGCCGCCTCGGTTTGCCGAGCGCGCCTCCGAAGCCCCACCCCCCCCCTACTCCGGGAAGGGTTCTCCTCCCTGCTGGAAGCCGAGCGAGCCCCGCCGCCCACACTCCCGCGGCCGCCCCAGGGCTCCGGGAGGCAGGACCCGGAGGCAGCCCAGCCCTGCCGCCGCCCCCCCGCGCCCTCCACCCGCTGCGCGAGAGGGGACCCCGCTTTCCCCTTGCCGGATGCGTCCCTGGCGGAGCTGAGCCATGCGGCGGAGGCTCCCGCTCTGGTTCCGGAGCTTGCTGTGCCTCTGGCCGGTCCTGGTGGGACCCGCGGCAGGTAAGAGGCGCCGTCGAGCGCCTCGTACAATGATTTATGTATGAGGTTTAAGTGACTGAGACACACTCCTGGCTACGCAGCAATGTTATTTCTGACTTAGTATACTATGAAATCCCCCAAATCCTCCCCACTCCAGGGGAAGGATACTATGAAATCCCCCAAATCCTCCCCACTCCAGGGGTAGGATACTATGAAATCCCCCAAATCCTCCCCACTCCAGGGGTAGGATACTATGAAATCCCCCAAATCCTCCCCACTCCAGGGGAAGGATACTATGAAATCCACATTTCCTCCCCACTCCAGGGGAAGGATACTATGAAATCCCCCAAATCCTCCCCTCCAGGGTAGGATACTATGAAATCCCCCAAATCCTCCCCACTCCAGGGGAAGGATACTATGAAATCCCCCAAATCCTCCCCACTCCAGGGGAAGGATACTATGAAATCCCCCAATCCTCCCCACTCCAGGGGAAGGATACTATGAAATCCCCCAAATCCTCCCCACTCCAGGGGTAGGATACTATGAAATCCCCCAAATCCTCCCCACTCCAGGGGAAGGATACTATGAAATCCCCCAAATCCTCCCCACTCCAGGGGAAGGATACTATGAAATCCACATTTCCTCCCCACTCCAGGGGAAGGATACTATGAAATCCCCCAAATCCTCCCCACTCCAGGGATAGGATACTATGAAAGCCACATTCCCTCCCCACTACAGGGGTAGGATACTGCAAAATCCCCAATTCCTCCCCACTCCAGGGGAAGGACTATGAAAGCCACATTCCCTCCCCACTCCAGGGGAGGAAATAAATATTCAAAAACATTATTGGTATCTATTTTTATTTTTGAAATTTACCGGTAGCTGCTGCATTTCCCACCCTAGGCTTATACTCGAGTCAATAACTTTTCCAGCTTTTTGGGGTAAAATTAGGTGCCTCGGCTTATATTCGGGTCGGCTTATACTCGAGTATATACGGTACATTGAAACATACATTTAGACAAGTGCCTCCAAAATGGAATTTGACAAATAAGTCCTTTTGTATTTGCTTCTGTAATTCAATACCATCAAACATATGATTGTATGAACTGACTCTTTTCTCTCCCAACAAGTTCAGTTGCTTGTCTTCCAAAAGCAAAATTGTGTGCATTTGCCACTCCAGAAGAAAACTGCACAATCAGCCAAACATGTAACACTTTCCATTAGATGGTGTTTGCGAAATATGTATACCCTGCAGAACAAAACTTGAATGTTGTACAAAAAGTGAAGTGCTGAAAAGAGCCTGAGGGCAACTGTAATTTACATGCCAGCAAGTTACATGGTATTACATAACTCTCTTTCGCTAAGCCAAAAAAAGGCCATGATGCATGATAAAACTACTGTTGTGACCATGGGAAATACTCATTTTCTTGTACTTCCTCTTTTTGCAGTACCTGAATATTTTAGCAGGGGTTTAATAGTGAAAGGAAAGTACATGGACTAATTTGAAAAATGAACTGTGCAAGGGCACAAGATTGCCTGGGGGCTATGAGCATCGATCTAAACATCAAAGATGCATACCGGAAACCTTTTGCAACTTTTGAACAAGTATTTGCTAGGTTTTCTTTCTTGGGTCTGTTGTTAATACAACCCATGAAAGTTTGATTTTAGAAATCAATTATGACAATAAAAAGAGAACAATTAAGAAGTTCTTTAAAAATAAGTAGTGAAAACAAAAAGCTGAGACAATCAGAGGGAAACTAAACTATGATGCTGTCAACATCCAGCTTGAGTATCCAAATAAAAGTCCAGGATCATTTCAATTCTTGAATGTTTACTGTTTATTGAATACATGGCATGGTAATGGCAAGGTAAAACTAATTCTGAATTTCTAAGGCACCAGTTCACAGTATTAAAAAATGAATTTCTCAGTCCAACCCACAGGCTTCCATGTAGACCATGTAAACATGTTCTCTTGGTAATGGGAACCATCTGCCTTCTTCTTGAACCTGTTGATATGACCTTGAAGAGTGTCCAGACTCTCACAAGCTTGCTAGGAACTGCAGAAGTTTCATATCTCCAAACTAACCCAGTCGTAGTCAACACCTCCCCCCCTTATTCTAATGACAAGTTGAAATGAAGAGACACAGTAGCTGCTAATATTTCACTCTTGACAGCTGCTTTCTTGCTGAACTTAAGCAGGGCCAAGTTTGGTGAATCTGTGAATGGGACACCACTGAGGATTCCATATGTGACACCTTGAGTTCCAAGATAGACAATTACAGCAATTAAATAATAACCAAGTCATTTTTAATAAAGAGAGTTTGTTGACCCTGAAATTGTTCTATTGTATTTTCATCATTTATCTCAAGTGATTTCTGGGCATTCAATGTCAAGCTTTTTTTAGACAAAGCAATAGTCTGTAATATTTGACCCTTATTTGGATTTCAAGTGGCTTCTGTGTGAGGATCCATGAATGTCCTGGGTCATCTCAAGACCACTCTATTACATAATATGCTATCTTCAGAGTTCCCCAGTCAACAAGTTAGGATGCAGTTATGCTTGCACTCCAAGCCTGCAAGATGTGGTGATCTTTTGTGTCACCTAAATATATGTTTATGAGGTTCTATTTCAGTGGTGGGTTCTGGATCCTGTTGCAACCGGTATGCTACAACAAGGCTGGGCATCCACTACATGCACGCATGCTGCGTGCACACGGCCACCCACCACCTGCGATGTTCTAGCTGCTTGGCGGAGCATTGCGCAGGCGCTGTATGCTCCGTGTGCCTGTTCAAATGGCCCGGTTGGGTCAAATACAGGTAAGAAGGGTGGTGGGTGGTGGGTGGGCCCTCCAGAGCACCGTACCAGAACGGTACCTGGTGCTCCCAGCAGGCACCAGTATGCCTGAATCGGGGTGTACCATCCGTAACCCACCACTGTTCTATTTCACCAGACCAGCAACTTTTAGTGACTCAATATGAGCCGAGGTGGCGCAGTGGTTAGGGTGCAGTACTGCAGGCCACTTCAGCTGACTGTTATCTGCAGTTCAGCGGTTCAAATCTCACCGGCTCAAGGTTGACTCAGCCTTCCATCCTTCCGATGTGGGTAAAATGAGGACCCGGATTGTTGTTGGGGGCAATATGCTGACTCTGTAAACCGCTTAGAGAGGGCTGAAAGCCCTATGAAGCGGTATATAAGCCTAATTGCTATTGCTAATTGCTATTGCTATCAATATATATTTTTTCTAAGAGTTAGCAATTGCAATAGCAGTTAGACGTATATACCGCTTCATAGGGCTTTCAGCCCTCTCTAAGTGGTTTACAGAGTCAGCATATTGCCCCCACAGTCTGGGTCCTCATTTCACCCACCTCGGAAGGATGAAAGGCTGAGTCAACCTTGAGCCGATGAGATTTGAACTGCCGAACTGCAGATAGCAGTCAGCTGAAGTGGCCTGCAGTACTGCACTCTAACCACTGCGCCACCTCGGCTCTTAAGTTAAGTAAGAATTATGTAGTTTCACACGTAAACATGGAATATATGGGCATGTTTGAAGATCACTTAAGATTCTTCCAGGACTGTTCAGGATTTACTTTCAGAAGTTTTGCTACTTAATTACGTACATAAGTGGAGAAGGATGAATTATTGGGGTATATTTTTACTCAATTTCCATGAGACAGAAGCTATTAAGCTATTCTCAGAGAAACAGAAGAAACCTACTATATGAAGCTTGCACATAAATTAAGGTAATCTCATAATCCCTGGATTAGAATGAATGTTCTAGTTGGTAGTGCAGTGAGTTTTAGTCACTCTGAGATGTTAGCTCTTAGTGTTTATTAAGGTTATCTAATACCCTATAAATATGGGACGCAGTGGCTCAGTGGCTAAAATGCTGAGCTTGTCGAACAGAAAGTTTGGCAGTTTGGCAATTCAAATCCCTAGTGCTGCATAATGGGGTGAGTTCCCGGTTACCTGTCCCAGCTTCTGCCAATTTAGCAGTCCGAAAGCATGTAAAAAATGCAAGTAGAAAAATAGGAACCACCTTTGGTGGGAAGGTAACAGCATTCCATGCGCCTTCGGCATTTAGTTATGCCGGCCACATGACCATGGAGATGTCATCAGACAGAGCTGGCTCTTTGGCTTTGAAATGGAGATGAGCACTGCCCCCTAGAACAACTAGCACATATGTTCGAGGGGAACCTTTACCCTTTTAACACCACATAAAATTTCTGCATTGGCTATTTTCCAAATAAAATCTGTGATAAAAAATCTTTTTATCTCCATCCTTTAGCAAAAATGGAAATTTGTGAGTGCCCTGCATGCATTGTGCTGCTGAATATGATTGCCTGTATGGCTAAGGAAGCCTTGCATAGTGGCATCCAAAAGCTTGTTTGATAGATTATCATTTTATTCTCTGTGGAATATATCTATTAGATTTTATTTCACATCAAAATGTACGAGAAAGATCTTAATAGCATTATCCAGAAATCTCACGGGTACTGCTTTTGTCAAATGTCCAAAATATTTTTTTCCAAATGATTTTGGGTTTATGTGGCTCTTTGAAAAGTAAAAAGGGGAAATAATGCATTTATCTACGTGCTGAATTTTATCTGTCAAACAGAAGAGCTTTGAAAAATTAGCTGCTGCCAATAGTTTTCTCCATTCCTCATTGTACTGAATAGAAACAGTAGTGCTTAAAACATATCTTGTCACATGACTGAGTGATCTAGACAGCAAAAGCAATTTTATGTATCAAATATTTAAATGGAATTTGTGATTATCATTGGAGCAGTGTTTTGCATAGAATAAGTCTTTTCTTTTTAGGGAATTCAGTGTGATAAATAAATGAATAAAGACGGTTAGTCTTGGATAATGCTGCATAGAAAGCACTTCTGTTCTGAAAACATAATACAAAAATTAGAAATCACCATATCCTCTATAGGCCCAATGTTTTGGATTTTAAAACAAAAATAAGCAAAGACTCCAGAGCATGCTTCCCCCAAAAGCAATCAATTTATTTTATGCAATGAAGTTTGAGATGACAAAGCCCTTTGGTAAAAAAATCACTATTATTTCTTTTCATAGGATCTGTGCTGTAGCAGCTGACTTTTAAAGCAATGGTTGGCATTCAAGTAATTTGTCTGGATTAAATTCATGTCAATTCTTGTTTATGCAAAGAAATCAAAGATCTGATTTGTTGAACAAAGAATAAATCAAAATAATATTTATACACCTATACATTGCAACTGAGATTGTATAAAAATGTGACATTGCAAAATTGCAAATTTGCTTCACTTTCAATATACATAGACTTATACATGTCTATTAATTTATAGCTTTTTGATGAATATGTATGTACCCCTATGTTCAGTATCTCCCACAGAGTCAGATAAAAGACGATGGCTTTCGGAGGCAGCATCTGGAACAGTCCACAGTTAATTCTAGCACTGAACTCCTACCCAACGTTTGTGCATTCACCCATACTTCGCGTTCAAACACAGCTATGATATGTACAACAAAAATACAAACATTGTTCATTACTCCCGTTTTTGGATGAAAATCAACTTCCTTGCTTCGCTGAAAGTTAATAAATACCTGGCCCATGTTGAAGAATGTAAACACAAACCACAAGCTTCTGTTTATTACTTCCTCTTTGACAGCACAGATGCAGGACTATAAACATAGAAAGTCTGCAATAATTACACGTTCTGTCTTTCAAGCGTACAGCACAGTATGGATCCCTGTCTCTTCCAGGCAAGACAAACAGGAGAAAAACAGATTTGTACAGACAAAAAAGCCTCATTTTTTTCTGCCTGAAAAGAGTAGCAGTTGCCTTTTTCCATTCATTGCAATGTGATCTTTAGACAGTCTTTACTTCCCAATCTAATATTTTTCTGAGATTTTTGCCAGACACAAACAAAAAAATGTGATTTACAAATATGGATTTTTTTTCCATGTGATGATAATTATTTTCAATATTAAATAAACCTACAATTTTTACAGTTTACATAGACACCTTACAGCCTTATCAAAAATATGAGTTTCCTGCAACAAAATTTTGGATAGTAAATAAATGAATAAAAAGTCCAAGTTGTGGATGCTATTTGTAATGATGAATTAAGACACAATGTATCATTAGCATCTTATTCCCAAAAAGTTAACTGTACAATACCAAAGGCCTTTTCCACATCTTATAAGGTTAATATCAATGGTTGCAATTTTTCTGAATGTACACATAAAATGTCAATCGGTGGTTTAATATTATCAGAGAATTTTTGCCCTTTGATGAAACTACATGTGCAGGATAAACAAAGATAATATCTATAATTCATGTACCTGAGTTGCTGTGAATATTTTGGCGTAACATGGAAGGAACTTGATGATGGCTTAGAGACTCAGTAGAATGTTTACCACCCTTCAAAATCACTGTTTTCTAAACCTCAATAAAGGAGGTTGGGAAGACTTCATTCTAAAAAGCATAAATGTAAACCTCCAATGATATAGGAGCAAAAAGTTAATATATTTTTTATCACTCAGTAGGATACCCAACAGAAGTAGGTGAATTTCCTGTTTTCATAATTTTAATATTACCCATTACACACACACACACACACACACACACACACACACACACACACACACGACATAACTCTGGAACGTCTGGAGCAATTTTAACCAAACTTGGTACACAGATGATTTACTCTATGGAAACAAATACTGTTGGGTAAGATAAATGGCTTCTACTGTACTACCATAAAATGGCTCAGGGCAGTGGAGTTGCCATAGTAACGGCTTCACAATACTCCACAAGGGGTTTCCCTCTGGTAAGGGGGGAAAGCCAACATTAGCAATTACGTTTGGTCCGGACATTTTCTCCCTATAAACAAATACCTGGACAACACTGGGTTATAAGATAGTAAATAAATAAAACTACTTTTTAAAAAAAAACTAATATTTTTTCTTAATAACCTTAGTATCTTCAAAACGCAAACAATTTACTAGGTCTTATACTCCTTAGCACCATACAGTTTTGCTTATGCAATTTGAAATACTATGTATACCAGGTAAATAAAGGTAATTAAATTCCAATCTAGCAGATATGAAAGTTTTATTTGTTCTAGTATAGGTTGCCTGACCTATTTACTCAAATTTTCTTTATCTTAATTTTACACATTGTCTTTTGCACATATTGGACTCTTTTCCCACAAAACACAAACAAATACTATCACAAATCCATAGCATCTCAACCATTATGTTTACATGTGTCTTTATTAAAAAGTATTTTTTTAATATTCAAACTTTACTTCCTTTGTTTTTCAAAATGTAAACTTTTCAGTAACTACAGTATGTCTTTAAGTAGCATCTGGCAAAAGAACAATTTCAAGATATTAAGGTTCAAGATATTAAGAAATAACCAATATAAATACAAATCTCACTGATTAAATGAGAGCAAGAAGTAATCAGTCTGATGTAGAATTGGAAAAAAAAAGCATATTCTTGCCTTGAAAGATTGAAGAGTTACCATATATGTATTAAATTATGATCATGTAGCATTTTTACAGACAGGTCAACTTAGCCAGAAAAATCAACAGAAATTCTAAAACTTGATTAAAATATCTGGTAATAAGTATATAATTTACAGTTAAATTAAAATATTCAACACACTTACTGAAAACATCTGAATGGTCATTAATAGGGCCATAGTAATCAATAAATGTAATATTAAACTAATTAATTATCATTTTAAAAAAGTTTTTGTTCACTAATTTGTTCCATAAAAAATTTCAACATTTATTAATCAAAGTCATTTCACCTCTAAAGATTTATAATTCCTATTAATTTATACATTTACCAGCCATCTCTAAATAAAAGATTTTGAATTGTTGTAGGAGCAATTATCTGTTCTGTAGACCAATAGTTGCACTGAATTTGTCTCCATGACTAGCATTACTCCAAAATATTGGTTGTTAGTTCACTATTTCATTAGTTTATTAAATAAATAAATTTGTTTCTCATAAAATAGAGTAAAACCTGAATTATTTAGTTTTGCATCTTAGGCGCATAGAACCATCAACTTTCCCTTGACTCATAAAAAATGGTTAAAAAATCTTGTGAACTTGTCAATATACAATCCATTATTTCCTAAGACTCTTGACACTACTAAAAATGGTCTACCCAGATGCGTCACACGCTGGTTTAGTGAAGGGGGGGAAGTTGTGATAAGTCATATGATGACGCGAGTTTGACATCCCTGTGCTAACCTAACATGTACTCATCTGAAAATGCATTTCTTACTTACCCATCCTTTTCTAGAATGTGTGTTTTTAAAAAAATAAATGTAAAAAGCAACTTTCAGTGTTTCAGTGTTTTGAAACAATTTTTTGCAAGGCACCTAAATCAAGCAAACAGGTTTTTAATAAGATGCCCTGTGGAACATCTTTCCCCCCAGTGTTAGGTCGACCATCACAACCTTCCTGACCTTTCATAGCAACTAAAGACCTGCCTCTGATAGTTAGCTGGGGGCCCCAATGTAACATTGTAGTGGATCCCACCCACCCCCCGTTCCCACCCTCCCCATCTGCATTTGCTGCTATTAACATATTTATGTTTTTAGCATACAAATATATATTTATTTTTTATGATTCTTATGATTTATTTTGAGCCGAGGTGGCGCAGTGGTTAGGGTGCAGTACTGCAGGCCACTTTAGCTGACTGTGATCTGCAGTTCAGCGGTTCTAATCTCACCGGCTCAAGGTCGACTCAATCTTCCATCCTTCCGAGGTGGGTGAAATGAGGACCCAGACTGTGGGGGCAAGTTGCTGACTCAATTTGCTAAAAAAAATTGTAAACTGCTTAGAGAGGGCTGAAAGCCCTATGAAGCGGTATATAAGTCAAATAAATAAATAAATAAATAAATAAATAAATAAATAAATAAATAAGCTGCCCAGAGTTACGCTGTGGTAGGATGGGCAGCTAATAGATTTTATAAATAAATAAACAAACAAATAAATTTAATTCTTGAAAAAGCAGTTATACGACTAGTTCTCGAGTTACAACCACAGTTGGCCACAATTGAGCAACATTAAAAAATATGTTGCTAAGTGAAACATTTGTTAACTGGTTTTGCCCCATTTTACAACTTTTCTTGCCACAGTTAAGTGCATTTGTTAAGTTAGTAACATGGTAGTTAAGTGAATCTGACTTCCCCATTGATTTTGATTTTCAGAAGGTTGAAAAAAGGTAATCACATGACCCCAGGAAACTGCAGCTGTCATAAATATGATCCAAGCATCTAAATTTTGATCACGAGACCATAGGGATGCTGCAACGGTTGTAAGTGTGAAAAACGGTCATAAGTCACTTTTTCCAGTGCCATGCCATTATAACTGAACTGTCACTAAATGAATTGTTGTAAATTGAGGACTACCTGTACTCTGGATTGCTACAACATTGCAATCCACATATTGTAAGAAAACACATTCTTCATGTACAATTGGAGGCATTTCTTAATTATTTCCCTAAATAGTATTTTATAGGAGCTATGGAAGTATAGTATGCTTTGAGTAAATCTTTTAACCTCTCTGAACACTTCATCAGAAAACTGAAAGTAAATACCCAGAGGAAGATCAAATTTGGTGAACATATGGAGCAGGAGGGGGTTGAACAGAAATTAATTTTAAAAACTGGCAGTCAGTCATGGGCTAACTAAGGAGAATTTTCTTTTGCATTGTTAATATCTAAAATATGCTTCAGTGTCACAAAATATACCCCATAGCTTCATTAAATATCTTATCAAAGCATGAGGAAGCCAGTTCAGAACTCAAATTTTTAAAGCTGCAACCTGAGCTTTTATTTTGCGATCTAATGAAATCTATAAAAGTCTAACTTCTTATAACAATCTTTGCTAGTTTTAAAGATGGAAGTTGCATGGATACATGAGAAATTTGGCACATCAGAGTTTTCCAATTACCGTGCCTATAATATATTAGTGTAATGCACATTTATGCTGAAATCTTCACTTTTCTGTTTATTGTATTATGGTATATGGCTCAAGCTGAACAGAAATGTATACACAGAGAAAATATACCTTCGAAGATCTCTATTAAGAAAGATGCATACAAAAATGCACTTTTCTATGGAAACCTGTTTGCAGATGGTGCACATATAAGGAATAATACATACAAAAATGTGTATATAGGCAAAAAAATGCATAAAGATTCATATGAATACTACCACCTTCATAAATAGGCTACACTGAAGTTGTAATGCAGTAATTCAGCTATTCAGCAAAATTTAGTGTGAGAGAATTATCTTTTATTCTCTTTTTTCCCCTGACCTTACCTTTTGTTTTGTTTTCCCATTAATCTGAACTCTTTTAAAATCAATAATTTTATATTTAAGGATACTGAATTCCTATTAAGGAAACATTTTTGTATGGATATATAAGCACAATATGACTATATAAGTACAATAGAGCTGTGGTTGCAGAGTGTTTAGAATTCAATATTGCAGGCTAACACACTGCTCATTGCTAGAAGTTCAATCCTGACTGACTCAAGATTGACTCAGCCTTTCATCCTTCCACAGTTGGTAAAACGGGGACCCAGATTGTTGGGGTCAATATGCTGACTCTGTAAACCACTTAGAGAGGGCTATAAAGCACTATGGGGCAGTATATACAGTAAGTCTAATTGCTATTTTGTAAACAAAATTACTACTAGTAGGTTGCAGCTAACATAGGCATACACAATAAATCAGTGGCTTGCACTAACCGCAATTTGTGGTTTGGGATCCTCTTAATGATCTGCAACATAAGAAAAGATCTTCTGACTTACAGCTGTTAGTTGCAATACTGAAAACACTCCTATTCCCCCATTTTATGAGAAAGTGGATTTAGACAATTTTGGTAAAGAAATAGAAAACCAATTGACAGGTTGGATGTTTGCATATTGATTGATTGCTAAGATTTATTTCCTGTATTTCCTGTGACAGGAGCTCACAGCACACAATACCTGTGTTTCATAGGTGGTATTCAGGAGGTTATGATCAGTTCTGGAGAACCAGTAGTGGAAATTTTGAGTAGTTCAGAGAACTGGTAAATACCCCCTCTGACTGGCCCCGCCCCCATCTATTATCTGCCTCCCGAGTCCCGGCTGATTGGGAGGGAATGGGGATTTTACAGTAACTTTCAACTGGAGTGGGGTGGGAATGGTAAATTTACAGTATCCTTCTCCTGCCATGTTCATCAGGCCATGCCCACCAAGCCACACCATGCCCATCAAGCCATGCCCACAGAGCCGGTAGTAAAAAAAATTGAATCTCACCACCCCTGCTCTGTTGTGCCCGTGAGAAAGCAGAAGAAGTGGGCCAGTGGCCACATAGGCTCCTACTGCACATGGCTGCCAGTGCTGTCACCACAAGGCAGGTGTCGGGGCATGGACAGCCTGGCTGCACAGACTCTGAGGTATGTTAGTGTGGTGTACGGAGTGCAGCTCCACTGCCCCCCTGCCTTACCTCATTATAGCAGCACCACAAGCAACCAAATAGAATGAGCAGGCAACCAAATGTGCAGCCTGTTAAGTAGGGTTTATTTTTGGGATAGGGCTTATATTAGGCACATGCATAAAACATGCTAGGACTTATTTTCAGGATATGTTTTATTTTGAGGTAAACAAAATAATTATTCCTCTGGTTTTCATGTCCATAGCAATTTTTGCCAAAGCACTCAGCCGAAAATGAGTGATGGGTTCAAACTAGCCCATAATATGACCGAATCCTCCCAAGCCACTAATTTAGCATCTGGTTCTAATTAGTGGAAATTTGAGTCTAACAATAAGTGAAGTAGGTCCATTTATATTACAATCAATTCTGTCTTTGATACAGAGCTTGATCACTAGAACTTCAGATGAGAGAGCTAGAGATAAAAGAAACAGAAAAGCAAAGCACTTGCCTGCTAATTAATAATATTAGTGTCAACTTTGAAGCTAGCCTGACTGTAGCCATCTTGAAGGTTTCAGTGTTGCCACAATGGTGCTGAGGGATAGGGAGGGGGAAATAGAGATAGCTGGGTTTGTGGTCAAAACAAAATAGTTTCCCCTGAGAACCAAGGACATTCCCACAGATGGCTGAAGAGAGGAGGAATGAAGCTCCAAGCAATTAGATAGCACCTTGATTGGACCATGTGATTGATTGTTTGGGAAAGGGTGGAAAACTTTACTTTTGATTAGGTGAAAACTGCAAGGACCTTTAGAATCGGTTTTTACTGGTTTGTGCCAATATGATATATCCAATAAACTTTGAGGAAACTGCTTGCCTCGCATTTCTGTTTGCTTGTTTACTTGCTTGTTCTGTTTGTTTACTTGGAACCCTGATATTTAGCACTGATTCTCTGAAATGATGTATACCATCAAGAATATATTGTATTAAGCAATAATAGAGACGTGCATATTGGGAATAACAATGCTGCATTTTATTTTCCTTTACATCAATTGATTATTTTGAGCCCATTGGTGTGTTTATTATTTCTGTTTCCATGCTATGCCAGCTAGGTAAAGTACTCTGGCTCAATTTCATTGAAAATAATCGTACAATTATCCAATGTCATTTCTACTGAATTTGTGCATTCCTTTTCTTAGGATAGTAGAAGCAAACAATGAAACACTGCCACTGAAATCCAAGATATTTCATATAACTTACATCTTCATAAAGATAACATTTTATTTCCAGTCAGGCCCAATTAACATATCTTAGAATGATCCAGTCAGAAAACAAGTCACTTAAGTGAATTAAGCTGGGCATGGAGATGGAATGAGCCTTGATCACCCAAATCATTTTTTTTCAGTGAAGAAAATAAAATGTTTTCCCTCGTCCCCCGACTCTGAAAGCATATCTGAATTAAATGACATACTGGTCTTTTGTTTCTAAAAACGTTTGAAAGAATTAACCAACATAAACTACAAAACTGCTGAGACTTGGAATTCTGATGTGTTTGTCTTTGAACTACATATTAAGCTCCAATCCTGTACTCTCTTTTTGGAAGCTTTGAGCTCTATAGGTCTTATTTTTGAGTAGGTATTATATAATTGCTCTTTTATATTGCAGCCCTGCACCTGCTATATTGTATTATAGCAGGGTTCCCCAACCCCTGGGCCACAGTCCACCTCTGGGCCTTGGGCCATTTGAAACTGGGCCATGGATGTGGCGGGTGAGCACTTGTGCATGCACTCCATTTGTGCGAGTGGCGGATGTCTGTGCCTGCTGCTTGCACAAGTGAAGCTATATGTGTGCTTGCCTGCCACTCATGTGGAACTATCCCCTCTCCCCCACTCTAGTCAACAAAGGTTTGAGGAATTCTGCATTATAGAATTCTGATCTATATTCAAAATTTACTGCACAGTTCTCTGAGTTAGGCATGTGATGTGTTCTGGTGTAAAGTGATAGTAGTTAATCATCCAATTCCATGTTGAAACTATCTTATAGCAGCTGTTTATTGATGATGGCTATCTAATTTTTGGCCAGATATCTGAAATGCATTGCTCCTATTCAGGCAACTCTTCCCCAAATCATTTTTGAGGTATTTCTAAAGAGCTAATTCCCATACATACTTGCAAATGTTTCTTGAATGAATCTCCAATATTGAAAGTTTAAGGTGTGTAAAGTGGTAAACTGTACTCCTGGATACTCCTGGGACAATAGGCAGCACCTAAGTTGAACTACTACTACTACTACTACTACTACTACTACTACTACTACTACTCCCTTCCTTCCTTCTTCCTTCTTCTTCCTTCCTCCTTTCTCCTTCCTCCTTTCTTCTTCCTTCTTCCACCTTCTTCATAAAGTTAAGAGCCATGAATTTGAGATGGACAGTCATACAAATTGATAAAGAAAGTAAGAATATTCACGACTCTACTACAAATTTATATTCCCACTTATTCTCTCCTATACTAGCCTCTGAACTATAGACTATAAATTATTGATTCAGATACCAAACCACCATTGGCTCAAAGAGATATTTTTATGTGTGTATGTACATGAACATTTATAGTAAAAATATAGCTGTTGTTATAATTCCTCTAAACTAAGCATAATTCAGGTTTTGGCAGAATTTCGCTGTATTAGACATACATAAGATATGAATAACATACATTGGTCTTCTGGACTAAGTAGATAATAAGACTGTGTTTAAATCCTTGACATGTTCCCTTGAAAAAGATGATGGAGAAGTTTCAGCTTTAGGCCATTGGGCAGCCGTTGCTAATCATAGCAGATTGTATTGGGACAGATGGACAAAAAATAAAGTTTATCTATATGGCAATTACAATGTTTTGATCCCTTAGGGAGTTGATAGCTATAAAACATAATTGAGCCAAGAAAAATGTAAACATTAAAGTTATCAAAATTATCATTCAGCTAAAAACCCTGAAAGAGCTGACAAAAGGAGGCATTGATTGCCTAAAAATCATACATACAAGAGGCAAGTCCCTGTGTTTGTTATAACCTGTGATAAAAATTGAAACAATTCCTGTTAAGCTAGCTGTGTACAGACTTCAGTTAGACACTGTACAAAGCCTCAGAGCTTTTAAAGTATTTCCAGATCCAGAGAATTTCAATGTAGGTAGGACATTAAGGAATATATAGGCAAAGAAAAGGAAGCAAAAGAATCTATTGGAAAAGTAGTCATGCAATAAGTTTTGTAATGTCTCGATGAAATCCAGATTCTGAAATGCAGAAGGAGGTGGGGAGGATACCCAGCCAGGATTCGATAATAGGCTTACATTAAACCGAATAAAATCATTTTGCAATGACTGAAGAGGCATAGTGAACATTGAAAAAAATGCCCTTGGGTTTGCCGTCTGTTTATGCACTGCATATTATACCTTTTCATCACAATTACCTAAAGTGGTACATTTGTATTTCTGTAATGTATGGAATTCATTACATAGTTTTGCAATGAAATTATCACACTGTGGCTGGGACATCTGCACCCTGTCATGTATCATTCTATTCATTTCTAGTTAATTTAATCCTAATATCTGCCTACATGACAAGACAGATGTTCAGCTTCTATAGTTTCTGCCTGGAAGAAACTTTCAGACATTGCAAGAAATGACATATTTCAGGGAAACATCTTATGGGCTTCAAAATATGTTTTTTGTTCAGCATTTTCTGTTCAATTAGCAGTCTTAGCCAGAAAAATCAATGCATACCAATGCACTTTAAATAATGTTGACCTGAATGTCCTTTTCTCTCATTTATTAAATTGCTTTTAGTAAAAAAAACTTTTAATAACATGCTGCATGTGGGAAAATATCAAGTATTGTAACTCAGAGAAATTAACCTAGAGCTTTCTTATGCTATCATTAATTTTGATCCCTTCTTTTATATCAGATCATTAGCAGGTAAAATGACTGGCAGTTGACTATAATGATGTATATCAAGGAGCTAAACTGACAAAGTGCTAAATGCATGATTTTGACCTACTGAAGATATTAAATATATGTGCTTAGCATTAGTAGAAGAGTAATTCATTTTCAGGTATATATATATATATATATATATATATATATATATATATATATATATATATATATATATATATATATTATAAACTGTAATATGTATTTATGATGTGTGTGAGTGTGTGTGTATGTTTGTGCGTGTGTGTGTTTTCGTAGATTTTCATGGGTGTAGGTATGCTGGTCTTTTATAGAGTGATCCTGGGGGGTTGGGGGAACAAGCAAAAAATGGCCCATTTTTCTCTCATTTCTGCCCTCCCCAAATCCCAGGAGCACTCTGGAAGCCTCCTAAAGGCTATGCATGGCCATTTTGGTAAAGGAGCAGGGTTTCAAGAGGCCAAAAATGCTGTATTCAGTGTATAAGATGCACCTAGAGTTTCACCCTCTTTTTTGAGGGAAAAGTGTCTTATACTCTGAAAAATATGGTAGGTCTTTAGATGTCAAGCTCTTTCCTTGCCACTAGCTGTTTCCCATTCATCAGCTGAACGGGAGGCTGTTCTAGAGATTCCAAACTCCCTGCAAGAAGAACTAACTGAAAACATGTAACTTCTTCAGGCTCCAAACCTCCACAAAATATGCAATTAGTTATGCAGTCATAATATCAGCCTTAGGCATTGAAGAACTGTTATGATGGTTATTGTGCAAGATTATGGAAAATCTGGAGGTGAGACAATTAAATTTTCTCTCAGAAAAGACAATTCAGTCCAGGTTAAGAGAGGTGGGGAAAGTCACTTCAAAGAGACTATACTGAGCTTTTGAGAACCTGTATTTATCTTATTCAATAGTCCTATGGAAATCCACATTGTTTTGCTTCCTTGGTCTTGCCTGCTAGCAGGCCTTGGTAATGATACATTTGGTGGTTTTTGAAGTTTTTCCTCTAGCCAGTCATAGTCAGCCAAAGCTCTTCATGCCTCTCAGATATCCTTCAGCGTTTCCCATAATCTGCGTTTGTATCACAAAATACAATGTTGTTTGTTTGGTGTTAGGAGAGGGGAAAGTATCAAAAGATAAGACTTCAGGAACAATCCTTCACCTGCCTTGAAGATGGAACTCAGTTCCTGGTCGGCATGTACTCCTTAGTCCTGTCTCGAATTGCCACCCCTTTCTTTCATAGTCAGTCACAAGCTACCTCTTTCGTTTTACCACTTCATTCTGCAGCTGCATTAAAGGCCTTGTGAGGCTCTGGGCTGCCATTCTGTCAACCCTAATTAAGGCAGATGTTGTAAGCAGACTGAGACTCTCTCTCTCTCCTCTCTTCTCCTCCCCCTCTCTTTTCAAAAAGTCTCTGATTTTTATTTGATGTCCCATTGGAAAAGTGTATGATGAGTATAGTGTGATTAAGACATCCAGAACCAAATGGCTGACATTGGTATTATGCTTAATACAATTGGTAGTAGGCTTAATATGGAATAGATTTACTGTAGCTGGCAATAGGCCTAACTCTCTTGAGAGACATAAAACAGTAGCCTAGGCACTGGGACCTTTTATGGGCTCCATAGGATTACTTGTTTACTTAAATCTGTTTGCCTTGACTGTTCTTTAAACAAAAACAAAAAAGTCAAAAGAAAAGTTGTGCTTAGAATTCCCAGAAAACAGCCAGGAGGGGGAGACTGGGTTGTTTCTTGACAATATTAACAAAATGAATTAGGAACATGTGTTGAAGGAAAAGCAAAATATATTGGATGATAGAGATTTCGTTAAACTGAGACCCTGAAGGGGAGGTTTAATACCGCAAACAGACAGATTCAAAGAGGAAGGCTGTTGGAATGGGAATAAAGGAATTTCTTTAAGTGAATGATCCAGAGGAGTGTTTCTCAACCATGACCATTTTAAGATGTGGACTTTAACTCAGCCGGCATGCTGGCTGTGGAATTCTGGGAGTTGAAGTCCATACATCTTAAAGTTGCCAAGGTTGAGAAACACTGGTCCAGAGAACACCAGGGTATACTCTCATCTCTCTGTTCCAGGTTTAAATTCAAAAAAATGGAAACCAGAAGTGTCTACTCACAGAATGATCTCTGCCTATGAATTGGGTTCTCTGCTCTTCAGCTGCTGGAGATTCTACAGAGCATATTCTAAACATTGTAAGAAACAAAGGTAAAGAAAGAAAGAAAGAAGAAAGAAGAAAGAACAGAGAGAGAAGAGAAGAAAGAAGAAAGAAAGAAGAAAGAAAGAAGAAAGAAAGAAAGAAGAAAAGAGAAAGAAAGAAAGAAAAAGAAGAAAAAGAAAGAAGAAAGAAGAAAAAGAAAGAAAGAAAGAAAGGAAGGATGCTGCATGTGACATTGAAAGTACCCCAAATAATAGATCTGTTAGGTGGCTTGTCCTGGTGTGTTTTTGTATGAACAGGCAACTACAGTCCATTCTTATTTCCACTTTGGAAAAAAATGGATTTTATTATATCATATAGTGATCTATTTTGGTAAGTAGAAAACAAAGAATAGACAGTCTGGCAGCTCTTAATGCTTCTGCAGTGCAATTTGCAAAGATTTGCTGGCTGAGTAAATAGCTAATTAGCAATGACAGTGATAGAACTTTGTGCATTTGTCACATTGCAGCAGTTGGATCCTTATTCAATGGACCTTCCGACAGACTTCTCATATATTGTGCTTTGCTATTCAGTCAGATCATTTGTTTTTCTCTTCTTCAGGACATGGTACCAGGTGATAACTATGATTGGTGGTAGCATCTCTTACTTGTGTCCTCTTTCCTTCTCATAGAATCAGAAGTGCAGTGATTAAGACACAGGTGTAGATTCAGGCTTTCTCTTAGCCTTAGAAACTCCCTGTGTGGCTTTGGGCCAGTTAGTAGTAAGGGTGTTTATATATCCTATTTCAAGCTCCACAAACAAAGGTGGTATCAACTCTGAAGCTCGCTTGACGTAAGTCATCTTGAAGGCTTCAGTGTTGCCACAATGGTGCTGAGGGATAGGGAGGGGGAAATAAAGATAGCTGGATCTTTCTAGCCAAAACAAAATAGTTTCTCCTGAGAATCTCAGGTGGCTGAAAAGAGGTGGAATGACGTTTCCAAGCAACCAGACAGCACCTTGATTGGACCATGTAACTGATTGTTTGGCAAAAGCTAGAAAAGTTTTCTTTTAATTAGGTGAAAACCACAGGAAATTTTGGAGTCGGTTTTCACCACTCTGTGCCAATATCATATGTCCAATAAACTTGTTCTTTGAGGAACCTGCTTGCCTCGGAAGTCTGTTTGCTATGGGTGTATTATTTAGAACCCTGAGGAGTGGTATTTTATTCTAATACATAAATAATGGATGCAATGTTTTGTTCACAAAATTGGATTCTTTTTTTTTAAAATAGCGTCTAAAAGTCGGATTGAAAAAGACAACATTTTCACTAGATGTCAGGGGGGAATCAACTGTTTTCACTTTGGGGATGGATTTATTTTTGCATCAGTTCTTTTTTCTTTATTTCAATGTCATTCCTACTAAAATTTGTGAAAAAAATTCTGCCACCATGGTTTGGCCAGAAAGCTGGAGCTGCTATAAAAATGGGTCTTAGATCTTTCATGGAGCCATTATGGAAGCTTCTAAGAAAGGAGAAGCAAGGAAAGTCCTGCATCTTCTCCTTGTGCCATTTCCTTACTTTCTTCCTTTGGGCCCTGTCTCAGTGGTAAGATTCAAGTAATTTAACAACCGGTTCTCTTCCCTAATGACCAGTGGTAGGTATGGCTGGGTGGGAGTGGCCAACTTGCCACCACTCATGTCAAGTGGCGCTTCACCTTGCCTGCCTCCTGTGACTGCGGGAATGCTACAACGGTAGTAAAATGTGAAAAAATATAATGTCACTTTTTCAGTGGCCTTGTAACTTTACATGATCACTAAATGAACTGTTGTAAGTCAAGGATTACCTGTAAAAATACAAAAAGCTCCGTTGCTTGCAAAAAGCTGCCCTAAATACTAATCATTAGATTAGAAATAAGGGAATATACATTGAAGATCAATGATAGTCACAGCCATCATGGAAACCTAAACCATTCTATCTGAATACCTTTCTTTTCATCAGCAAAACCTGAAATCTGGAGATAAAATCAGGCAGGGTGTCGGAGCATCTTGAGGAATTAAAATCGTTAAAATGCAATAATAACTATCAACAGCCAACTCTTGCTCATAAAGTGAAACAGAGAGGTCATTTAAGCTCTCCAGAAAAGTGGGTGGTCATACTGGGTTACAAAAAGCCAAGCTAAAGATACAAATTAACAAAGTATATGAGTTCAAGTTACTGTCCTTCCAAGGTTATACAGGATCACAATAAAATTAGTATATGCCACATATATCTAAATAAACTTCAAGCCTGGTCCCATGTTACTAAGCGTTATTATCATGAGAGAAAACTAAAACAAATTGGAGGATCCACACCTCTACCTCCTTTTTTTAATCCCCGAGCAATCATGTGCCTTGGCCACTCCAAATCAATGCAAAAGCACCAAAGGTGCTTTTTCAAGAGGCAAACTGGACTTTATGGAAACCAAGGAAGTCCAGTTTCCACTTGAAAAAAGCACCTTTGGGACACCTATGACCCGGATGAGTGAAGAATCACCATAAATAAGAGACTCCTATGTTCAGTGAACTGACAAAGCATCCTTTCCCACCCAGGAGAAGCAATCCTTAGATCCATTTGCACCACTTAAAGCAGTGGTGGGTTACAACCAGTACGCCCCGGTACAGGCGTACCAGTGCCTGCCGGGAGCACCGGGTACTATTCCGGTACGGTGCTCTGGATGGCCCACCTGTGCTTCTGCACACACACACACAGAGTATGGTGTTTGCACAACGCTCTGCTGAGCAGCTGAAGCATCACGGAAGCATCGCGAAGCGTTGCAGACAGTAAGAATGCATGTGCGTGCTGCATGCATTCATGTGGTGGACGCCAGCTCCCATTGCACCGTACTGGTTGCAATGGGATCCGGAACCCATCACTGACTTAAAGATACCAGCTGGTCTCATGCACTTCACACGATATCCTAAGGAAATAATTCAGATTTAAGGGAAGATCACATGCCCCCAGAAAGGCAGTAAAAAATCAGACAGGGTGCCAATCTTTCATCCTGCCTCTTGGAAGTACACTCCAAAAGGACAGTGCCAGGAACCACTAAAGCAGTGAAAAGCAGTGTAAAAAGCTTAAAACAATCCTTTCCCTTTAAAAAAATCAAGCCCCTCCAGAGAAGCAGCTCCAGCTAGTCTGGGTGCACTCCAAGCACCAACTGCTGTTACAATGTAACTAGGCTTAACCAGCGAGGCAGTTTCTGAGAAGACTTAAAGATAAGCAAGATTAGGCTATAAACACACCAGATTGTTTCCTTCCTGCCTTCCTGACAGAATTAGTCGTGTAAAGTGGGAAAAACAAAGGCTGTTGGAAGGAGATTTCTTCCAACAACCGGTTTGCCGAACTGCTCAGAAAATTAACAAATGGTTCTCCTGTAGTGCGAACCAGCTGAATCCCACCACTAGATTAAGGACAATAGAAGGGAACAGTCGCTACACTGCGGCATCATGAAATAAATTAATAAGGGCTCTGCTGGTAGTAATACCCCACTGTCTTGTCCAGCTACCTTCTTTTCTCAGACACACACATATGAACAATATGAACACGCATATGTTCTTGGTGAAGCCATTAAATGTTTAAGGTAAAAGTTAATGCTTGTGGTTTAATTTGTGTAGATTTCATGTAATGTTGAGGTCAAGGACTACAGCTACTTATTGTGGCTGGGCTTTCCCATATAAATAGGATCTTAGCAGCTATTGCTTTAAGTAGGACCCAGAGGCCTTTGTGAGGTCTGCTGTAAAAGTTCTGCCTTCATTAGAGATGTCGATTTTCTCTGCTTGAGTTATTCCTTGCAGACAGTGCAGTGTTTTGTCTTCAGCAATGTCTAGGAGTAAAACATTTCATAGGCATTCAAACTTGGCCATGCTGCCCAGGTTACCCTTCCCCCTCCTGATTTAAACTCAAGTTGTATTATTTTGACAGATGCAACAAGTAAAAGTGAAGCAGCATGCTTGATTTCCATTGAAATCAATAGGAACTCATCATAAAATAGTTTTAGATCATCAGATTTTGGAGGAATTTGAACTTTATCTGGTTTTAAAGAGACTTTTCTAGAATGCATGAGTTCCAACCCATCTACAAGTTTAAGGAAAAGAGATTAATATAAGCAATACATTTTTGAAACTCAGGAGAAATTCAGTTACATCTTTGTGTCAGAGGGCACAATTACAAATTTTGAATTTGTGTGTAACAGCACAAAGCTATCCAGTCACTGAACTAGGAAATAAAAAATAACAAGGTTAGGACTGCTGTTAACAATTCTGAGTGATTTAATTGACAGTTTGAGCATATTTAACTATTTACAGCCTTAGAGATATGAAGTGAAACTGAGATGATGAAATATAAGCATATGGTTGCATTGAGAACCCCCGTTTTCTGTAGAACTGTTCAAATGTTTAGTGTCTGGAAAGAAGGTTCAGTCTCATAATCCTTTTTAGAAGAACTTGACCTTCAGACAATGGCTTACACACCTCTATAATACCACATCGATAGGACTTTAGGAACAAAAGACTGTCTGCCTAGCCATACTTCAAAATCCCTACATCCCCCACTTCATCATTTGCTCAGTGCTCCTAAAATGTCTTCTATTTTTTCTCATATCAACAATCATATGGTGTATATCATTGAAAAACTTTAAATCCAATTCTTGGAGGAGCAACTTTAAAATGTATACTAACTTGTAAACCTAAATAAAATTGTGTATGTAGAATTTAATTATTTGAAGTGATTTTATGTAAGTCAGATTTAGGTTTTCTTCTAGCTTTCACTGTTTTGGAATATCACCCAAAGACTCAACATATATATTTGTTATGAACAAATTATGATACTTGCTTTAAAGCTATGCCTATTGCATTATCCTAAGGAAAAATTCTACATTTGCAACAAGTATTAAACTCAAAAGGGTTCTGAAAAGCTGAAAGAACTGAAGAAAATTAGACAATCAAACATTAATGTTTAAGAAAGATGCACAATAAAGTCTCTATGTAAGCTGTCTTCAACTCCCAGATAAAAGACAAATTATAAAATTAGCAAAATATGAATAAGACTGATGTTAGGAGATCAATGCAGAAACTTCTTTTTCTCATTGAATCAAAAGAACTTTGTAAATCTGAGATACAGTAGTTTATACTAATACCTAAGCTCTCATTGAGAAGGACTCACTGGAGAAGAGCCTAATGCTGGGAAAGACTGAGGGCAAAAGAAGAAGGGGATGATAGTGAATGAGGTGGTTTGATGGAGTCACCGAAGTAATAGGCGTGAGCTTTAAATGGACTCCAGAGAATGGTAGAGGACAGGAAGGCCTGGAGAAACATTGTCCACGGGGTCGGTACGGGTCGGACATGACTTCACAACTAACAACAGCAAAGCTCTCCTACACTTTCAAATGCTAAATGTAAACAACTAAATCAAGATTATGAACTGTCATGCAGCTTCTTTCAATTTCACTGTTGATCTTTGAATAATTAGCATTCTGTTTGGTACAACAGTTAACCATCATTTCCAATCCAATATAAGAATGAAATACAAACAGAAGGACCATTTAAAGCCCTTAAGGTGAAACAGAAACGATTTTGGGATTTAAATATGGTATTGCCAAATCTGCACAGAGAAGAATGTGCTGTGAGTTCAATATTAACACAAAAGCTGTTTGGCAAAAGAGATAAACTGGAAACAGAACATTTTGAAATTTATTGCCTGTGTTTTCTGCTGTTTAAATCAGATTTACTTTCCCCTCTCCTTTTATATAAATATTTAAACAACATTCTAAAAGAAAGAAGTTGATGCGAGGACGAGGACAAGGGGAATCAGCAAATTTCAAGAGAATGTGGATTTCAAGTGATCATGGCTTTGATTGCCTTTAAAACCCAAATAAATGTTCTCCCATTCATTCTTCATTCTTTTAAATTCCTGAAAAGCTAATCTGGAAGGCCAGTGCCTACAATGAAAGATTAGGCTATTAAAAAACTATCAAAGTTCATTTTCCATAAAGATAGACACTATTTTAAAATCTACGTTGTTGTGGTCAGCCACAGCTCACCTAAAACAGCCAACTTATATTATCATAGGGGAGTTTACCAATAGAAAATCCAAACAGGAAGATCACAGTCCTGGTTAGATTTATGTATGTTATCTAAGAACGCCTTATAATATTCATATTGGAGAATTACTCTAACAAAGGACAGCAAGAGAATTAATGAGGGCAAAGCAGACTGTCTCCACTAGGAGGTGATGATCTCACACACGATAGGATGTGTGATACATTTTAATTTCATAATCTATTTATAAGCATAAATTAAACCGCATACACTTTTGTTATGGGAAGTAGAGCTATAGGTTAAGAGTAAGACATTTTAAACTGGTAAAACTAAGGAAATACAAAAGTTAAACAATGTCCTCTTTCGGGGATCTTAAAGGGTAATCATGATAAGTTGCTGGGTAGACACCGTGTTAAATGGCCAAATGGCCACATTTGTTGATGACTGCAAAATATTGATTATAATCAGATAGAGAGCAAAATAAAAAGAGTTCCTGGGTAGGCCAAAACAGAACATCAAGGTGAAAAACAAAGATACAGTCCTTTAGGCAATGAAGGTCAGAGCATATATTGGAGTTGTCACACTGAATTTCCTCTGGGAGATACATTTGACACACTATGTTTTGGAAGTATTCGTTGTGATAGATTTCTGAAAACTGCAACTAGTGTTTGGAGTCTTCCACAGTAACAATAAATGTTTTTGTGGCTTCATTTCTGATAATGTTTCTATAATATATGCCCAACAGAAAATCCTTCTAATCCATATTTTACACAATGCATCCACCATTTATTTATTTGTTCAATTTATATTCCAATGTTTTTATCCAGGAGCTCGAATTAACATATATAACAATCCCACTTCCTGTGTTTCTCTGCAACCACCATCCTATGAGGCAGTGACGTGCGGTGAAGCTTATGGCTGGTGAGGCACGGTGCTGGGCTGGCAGCAGGCGGGCGGCGGCATCGGCGGCGGCGTGAATGTCAGCCTCGGCGGCGGTGGGGCACTTTGCATTGCGGGAGCCGCCAAGCGCCTTTGCTGCAGACCTGGGTAAGTCACTGTGACTTGGAGTCTGGCAGCAACTACCTTGGCTTTAATTATTTTTTTAAAATTCTTTAAAATTCTTTCCTTTTCCTCATGACTGGTGAGGCCACGCCTCCCCTGCCTCTAGTGACTGCACGCCCCTGCTATGAGGTATGTTGGACAGAGTGTGTGCAATAATAAAAGATGTTTCATTGTTGTAAGTATATGTTACAATATTAGTATACCTCAGAAGAAGGGGCACTGTGGTGTTTACATCCCCTGCAGACTTTTGGTGAAAGGTGAGGTATACCCATATATACAAACTCCATAAAAATGTTTATATGAATTAATTTGCTCCCAACTGAGACCGAGGCTGCTAACTCTGAATGAATTTAAACAGTTTTCTTGCCATTCAGATGGAATGGGAAGGCAAGGTTTTTTCATGTCTATCATATAACAATCTGCAGATGGTAAGCTTTTTAAAAAAAGCCAACTTGAAGATAATTTCTCTGTAGGTCTTTTCAAGCTACATTCAATCTTGATCTAAAAATAAATAACACTCATATATTTAGGTTAACAAGCTAGGTTTAGAGACTTAAATTGCTCGCACAACCCAATAAAAAAATGAAATGTGAAAAGGGATGTTTAGCCAGTTTCTAAATTTTGAGAGAAATGTACCTAGTTGTTTTCTTATTATAATACTGCTGCTTTTGTTCACTACTTCATGTTTTTCTTGGAATGCAGCAAAGTGGAATGTTTTAAATTATGGGGTTTTACTTTAGGCTGTCCAATATCTACTGAATGTCCATCATCTCGTTCTGAAGTAGGAAACTAGCAAACATACTTTGGTAGCCAACAAAGCACACATTTTCATTTCAGAGGAGCGCCCTTCTGTTCTGAATTTACTGCAAAATGTCCCAGAAACAAGAGGAAAACTCTTTACCAAACCTAGGTTAATACTTCCTAATATGAGTGTTTTCAAACAGTTGAATTTTGCATAGTATAAACTATGGGAAGTTTTCTTCTCCTGATAATACATAGTAACAGTTGCAAACCTTTGGCTAATCTAAGACCATATTTTTTTTATTTAATATTAGTCAAAATGAAACTGTGGAACAAATGGAGCATAAGATACCATGGTGAATATAAATCAGAGTCATATTGTGGACTCTAATTATGAACAGATTTGAAAATGTGAAGCAAAAATTAGATTAAAGGGTATAGATATCATTCTTACCACTGGAATTTGCTATATTATTCCCTCTTCTTTTTCCCCAGCCACAACTATCACTATTGTGAGTTACACATGCAGGCTATATTGTATAGAAAGAACATGCATAGAGAAATAATATAATGATGCAAGAATCTCATTAAGAACCTAATGAACATCTTCCTGTTGGAATGATTCTAATTTGAGACTTACTTGAACCTCCGGAAGCCTCTCCCCCCCCACACACACATAATTCCTGTACTAAATGATTGAGCTTGTCTTGTAAATCAAGGTATGGAGTGAGAATTTTAAGAAAAAACAGTCTGGAAACATCACCATTATGAACCTGTAGAAAGCAAACAATCCTTACAGGTTTGGCTTCTGTACATAGAAGAGAAGATGATTTCAAGAGAAATCTTTTTAGAATTTTCCAGGGAAATATTTTTTTAGGCTTTTAGAAACAAGCAGAGTAAGCTCTAGCTGTGCAGTGCTCAGCAGAGTGCCTTTTTCAGAAATTCAGGTGAAAAAGTCAATACATAGAACAAATATAACAACAACTGAAAGTTACCCTTCAGTAAAACACTTTCTTCTGTCTAATCTACAATGTGTATAGGTAAATCATGGATGTGCAACCAAATTAAGGCAGGAGAAAAAATGGAGCCCTGCCACCATAATATCCTGTTATGTTTTTATTCAGATATGTAAAAATCCAAGTTCTTTCATATACAAAACAAATTGCCATTTTGGTGGGAATATTAAAGAAAATAATAAGACAGTGATTAAAACAACTCAGCCATACTGAGCAACACATTTTATAGATTCAACCTCCACACCTCCCTGTGCAAGGTGTTATACACTTCAAGGAAAACTAAGTGACGAGTTGGCTGTGTCTCAGTAGACCCAGTCTAGCTTAAGCAATAGCTTTGAAAATGATACATCTACCAGACCATGAATCCATCATATGTCACTCCTTTTATATCTAGCATAAAAACAAGCCTAGCACAGGTGTGCTTATATAGGGTGAAAAGGCTAAAACCAACCCAACTGATAATGTTTTCACAATGTCAAGGTACACTGCCTTACCATGCTACAAGGGTAAAACTCACAAGAAAAGAGTTTTTCCGGCAGTATAGAATGCAGATTGTCTAGAGTCGGTTGTCTTGATGGAAACAGCTTTACATACCTGCAATTGGAATGAAGTGACAGAAGCTTGTTAATTGGGAGATATTTGGAAGAAAGATATTCTCAGAGTAAAGGCTGGAATTATAAATGCTATTTAGGAGGAGTATATTGTGAGTAAAGGAGCGTAAGGGGATGCCTGCAAAAAGGATTCTGCACATAAGAAAACTGAAACTGTCCTGAGTGGCATCACAGGGAAATTGAAAGTTATGGCCCCACCTACTCAGACCACCAATCAAAACTGCAGTATTTTTAGAAAGTGAAAAGGATAGAGGGATTTAAAAGTGTCTTTCAAAACTAATGTCTCCCCCTCACCAATCATGCAGTATCCATTTAAGTAAAGTAATTATATAGTACAGCACCGCCATTGTGGTGTCTGAAAGTTGAAAAGATATCTGTAAAGGCAGATTTTAAGTATTCTTCGTTAAGGATGGACTTTTTTGTTTAAAACTGCATTCCTGTGCTGGCAGTCGAAATATAACTCCGTAAAAAATACCAGGAAGCTAGAAGAACTCCAAGTATCCTTCAGGCTTGTAATTTAGTTTGATGTAACCCTGAGGAAAGAATCAGAAAAAGATAATGAAGTGCAAAACATCTGGTAGTATAAAAGGAGTCTTTTTAGAATACATATAAAAGGGAAGGAAGGTAATACCAGCCTTGGGTTTGGGGTGATTACTGCTGAATTACTGCTGAGGTTCCTAACAATTGTGGGGTAGAGTAAAGTAGAGTAGAGTAGAATATGTCTCTTTTCCTCTATAATCCTTTGCACAACTGTATTTAGGAATCTTGATGTGATTGGCTGAGAACTCAACTTGCTGTTTTAGGTTTTGGCAATAAAGAAGTGTTACCTGGTATCTCCATGGCTTTGGTTCTTATAATAGTGGATCATTCTTTCCATAATACTCTTTTTATTTCTTTGAAAATAAGTTCAGTAGATCATAACCGGAGGTTAGCCACTCTTCTACCTGTGAACAAAGAGCTCATTTGGACCTATTGGAGTAGCTGTAATATAATTTCTCTTTTTATGCAGTTTTGCTTACCAAGATCAAAAGCATCCTGTTCTTGCCCATTGCAACAAAACGATTTGTTGCAGGCTGCACATAAACAAGCTATGATAAAACTCTTAAAACTAAAGAAACTTTAAAATACAAATACCAAGCTTGTCAAATGAAAACAGTGCTGAATTATGCTCATACAGTGCTGAATTATGTAATGCCAAATAATTCAAGTCTCTGCATCCATCCATACAATAGGAAGAAGAGTATTTTGTGATTGAGTTTTGCTTTATGCTTGAAGCATACACCAGATTGTCTATAAATGGAAATAAACCTATTTTTGTCTTGCGGATCTTCTTTTAAAGAGTTGACTTGCTGACTTGTTACCATCCAAAAAATCCAATTCAAGGAAATACTTCCAATTTCAGCTACTTTTTAAAGGGGTCAGGTATCTTATTGAAATTGTATATGCAGAAGTTCTAGAAGGGCTAAGCCTATCTCCAAAGATAGATCAATATATTGTACAAGATTTATATGAAATATTGAATCCAGTCCCCCAGTACTTTCCCTTGTTAAATTTACTAATTTAAGCCACTGGAGACTTAATTCCAGAAATCAAAAGCAAATGTTTTCTATCCTAAAATTGTCTTTTGTGGCATACACTGTGTGGGACTTATAAGAAACATGGCCAGTCCATTAAGCTTACTTGTGAGAAAATTCAAGAATGTGTTTATCTCCTTCCTGTCTCCTTGTCTTTGCCTCTGATTAATTTGCCTCCACTTCTATCTGCTAGTAGTTGGTCTGACATTACAACATAACCATACAGGCCCTAATTTTCTTAAGATTTCTCTTAGGAGCATTTTGTTACAAGGAAGTAATCAACAATGGGAAGAAGTTTTTGTTAATTAAATCCAGAGACTGAATGAATATCTTCAGAGGTGGTATTCAGCCAGTTCGGACCGGTTCGCCCAAACCAGTAGCAGAAACCGGCCACCCGCCCTGGCTCTATGCTGTCCTATGTAGGCACATTTTTTAGGCTGGCCGCAGAAGGCACACATGTGAGCATAGCACGTGTGCGGAAGGCCAGGTGCATGTTTGGAAGGAGTGCATGTGTGCAAAGTGGGCAGCCGTGCATGCAGTGAAACAGTAGTAACAAAATGTGAAACCCACCACTGAATATCTTCCATCAGATAATAACTCATGGAGTTGCATATATGGTTTGCATTAATTTTGACAATATTAGTACCTTCCATTTATTTCCCATTTAGATCTCACCTTTCATCTAGAGGTGTCAGGTCTACGGGTGTCACCACTAAAACTCATATTTTGAGTTTTGATAACTGACACAAAATAAATATTTCAGCAGTTTTTCTCCTTATTCTATTATTATCTAGCTTTTGCTTATTGAAGAGTTCTCTATTTATTTTAACCCAAGTCATTAAAAATCTGCTAAATTGTTTTTTGGGAAATGCTTATAATAATTCCTTAAGGACTGCAAGAGAACAGTCTTGTAGTTTTTCTCCCATTGAATTATTGCTACAAAATAATTTTAAATATGTGTATTTTAAAAAGCCAAGCTTTAAATTGGTGATGTTCAGAGTTCAATGTCTTCACTTAAAATTTGAGTTGTATGAATCCTTTTCAGTTTGCATTCTTTTGTATTCATTTTCAATTGCATATTCTATTCTATTATTCTTTTCAGGAAGAATGTAAATTATACCTCATTGAATTTTTAAAAAATAAACTAAATCAAACCAAATTCAATAGATGTAGTTCAATAGTTCAATAAATTCACCTATTTGCTGGCATAGAGATAAATATAGTATCTCTCTTACTGTTAAAAAGAGTTTTAGTCTTTCAGCACAGATAGAGCCAAATCTCTTAGAATACACAGATAAACAATATAGTATGGGAGAAAATATTACATAAAAATTTGGTCTCTATATATAAATCCCATGCACCATTGTGTTACCATTTTAGAAATATTTCTTTATTTAAAGAAAGAAACAGACTGACCAAGATAGGCCAAAAAAAGCAGTGGTAACAAGTGCAACTTCCTGACAGCTTCCCCATTGAATTTATTTTGGGGGTGGAAATCTGGTAGGAATCATCAGAAACCTTCCTTCCTTCCTTCCTTCCCTTCCTTCCCTTCTCTCTCCACCAGGCAGGTAGTGGCTACTGCTGGATGGGAGAGGAAGTCAGGGATTGCAAGATTGGCTGGGAAACTGTCACAGAATGTTGATAATAAAGACCATGTGAATATAGCAGTGGTCCAGCAGTACAGCCAGTAGCACTGAAGCAGCTGTAATTTCCCAAAATTTCAATCTTTCAGGAGTCATAGGTCCTGGATTTTGGATGCATTCTGGAAGTTAGCCCATTTGAGGTGCCTTAATTTAAAAAAAAATGTTGTCATATGATGCACCATTTCTCTAAGTTAAAGGTCATGACAATTTAGTGTGTATACACACACACACACACACACACACACACAGACACACACACTGCCAGAGTCACCTTGTAGGAGAGACAGGAGCCATAAAAATACTAATAAATATATAATAAATAAAGAGATGCATTTATTCTTGACAATATAAGGCAAACATTTACATTTTGGGCTGAGTAACCAAGCTGTAAGGTTTGTTATGGACAACAAGAAGCCTGCAGTGATGATATTAGGGCTTCACAGCCTTCCCAAAAAGTGGTCCTATGAAGAACTATATCCAAAGTATGCTCAATCCTTAACTTCAAATGTTTTGATTGAGATGTGTATATTTTCCCCAGGAGGTATTCGGTTTTTAACAAGTGTTGTGTTACTTTAAAAAACACATAAAAGAAACCGTTTTACTATGTTTGGAATCATCCCTTCCCCCTATTTTGATGTCCCCTTCTCTCTTTTCCTTCTTTGAACATTCACAGTTTCTTTAAATACCGAACCTTACGTTGAATGCAATGTTTTAGACTGAAATGAACAATATATAGAAAGCGAACACTAATAGGTAAAATGTGTAAAGCATGTGATATTTAAAAAATAGTGGTCAACATTTTTATTCAAAATTACCCAGAATTAAACAATGCAGCTTAAATGAATATTGCAAAATATTTTCTTGTTTCATTATTTGGCTAGTCTCTACAGTTAGTCTTTGAATTGTTCAAAATTGTTGAATTTATGCGACCCATCTTTTTTTTTTAAGAAACCTTTTTTAAAATTAAAAAGTACAGAAAAATGTTCATATCGGCCTCCCCTCCCCCCCCATTAAAAAAAATGTTTACATAGTAAGCAGTGGTGGGTTTCAAAAATTGTTGGAACCTACTCTGTGGGGTGTGGCCTCCTTTGTGGGAGTGGCTTGCCACCCATGTGACCGGATGGGAGTGGCTTGCCGCCCATGTGACCGTATATGAAATTATGAATTAGTACTTAGGTCGGTCCAAGTAGCTATTCAGAAACTCTGGCATTGAAGCATGCAAGTCTTAAAGCTGTCAAGTTACAAGATCCTTGCCAGTGGTGGGTTTCAAAAATTTTTGGAACCTCTTCTGTAGGTGTGGCCTGCTTTCCGGGTCCACTGGTGGAACCTCTTCTAACCGGTTCAGTAGATTTGACGAACCGGTTCTACCGAATAGGTGCGAACTGGTAGAAACCCACCTCTGATAGTAAGTAAATAAGGCTAAATATATTTTGTATTTGTTTAAGGTCAATATAGGCTTAGGGTCAATGTAGGGTAGATGGTATTAGCATGCTTTTTCATTTGCTTTAAGTGAAGGTGTCAGCTGCTCATCTTTGCTAGCCAAACCGAGCCATCTGCCAAGCTTCAAGGACGTCAATGTTGTGGCCTGCCAGTGGCCAACAGAACTGGTGGCAGACTCAGACAGTGAGGAGTTTGGGGAGGAACATGGGCCAGTCCTGGAGTCTGGGGAAGGCTCTGATGAGTGCTCTGCATCAGAGGTAGAGATGGGACCATGGCCGTCCGACAGTTATCAGCTGCCTTCAGAGTCAGAGATCAGTGGGGCAGAAGAACAGCTGGAGCCTGTTCCCGATGTGCGCACGCACAGAGCTGCCAGGAGAAGGGAACAGTTAAGGAATAAGAACTGACTTGGGAGTAAAGGCACAGGTGGATGGTGAATGGGCCCATCCCATAGGGAATAAAGATAAGTTGAAAGGGGAGTGGAGTTTGCAGGAGACAATTAGTTCGCTAATTAGTATGAAGATTTGTTCGTGACTCTCAGAGACTCCTTGCCAAGTATTTTCTTATACAGCATTGTGTTTGGAAGATATCGGTGTGGCAGCTCTCCAAACCTGATCAGGTCTGTGGTTGTAAATTCACCCTTGGGAGACTGTTTGCCAGGACTTTGCTGGATGTGAAAGAGAAAAATTCACACTAGCTTAATAAAAAGGGATTGGTTGGGACAAGGAGTCTGCTTCATGATTTTGTGGAAACCTAGGTCAGAACAGCCAGGCCTGAGAAAGGCATTTACCCTCACACCTGAGTACTGCATTTCCAACACATCAGAATGAAACCTAATTGCATTGCTATCTCAATGTTTTGAACATTGGGGATTGCTTTCAGTATATGATTTTCATGTGGTTTTCCCTGTGAGCATGCCTCATCCATGCTGCACTGAGCATCTCTTGTAAAAGTAGCCTTTCTCTAAAATCTATGGAGTCAAGAGTTATTCTTTCCTAGGAAGTAGCTGGGGCCAGTCTGACAGAATAGACTTTGGAGCATTTTAAAATGACTTAGCTATATCTTGCTTTAACTGGAAATACTGTTACTCAGCACTTTTGGAGAAATGATCTCGCTATTTCTCAAATAGCAAACTTTCATTTTCTGGTCCAGGGGTCGGTTGCTGTCGGCATTATTGCTGGTTCTGCGCGCAAAAATTAAAACCTTTTCAAAGTGGCTTTGAAAGAAATAATGAAGAAACAAGGATTTCCTAATATTACAATAAAATAATCAGTGAAAGACAATTAAAAGCTGTTTCCAAAAAAATGGTTACTAAATATTTTAACTTACAGCTATTTCAACTTTTCTTTGGACCCTCTATTCTTATCTGATAACATATAATTTTTGGAAGAATGTAAGAATCTTTACAATTTTATTTGAGAGAAATAGAATTTCCTGGTTAAAAGATGTGAGGCTAAAATCTTCTGTAGTTTATGAATTCAAATATATGCTTAATGGGTTCTAAACGAAATGAGTGATAGTGCCAGAATACCTAGTTCCTTAAAGGCTTAATATTCTGCTTTGTGGAGTGTCTGACTTTCCAATACTAACAACTTTGTGCTTTTTTTTCATCCTTACAACATATTATTGAAAACCCTTGGCCATTTTTCCAAAGAAGGAAAGTTATTTTGAAATGAAATCTTTGAGTGAATGTACTGTGGTGTTCATGGGCAATAACTCTTATAAGTTTAAAACACAGGTATTTCTTTCAGCAACTGTACCTTTCCGAAGTTCATCAGCTTGGCTTTGCATGAATGTCATTTACCTTTTGTAGTACCAAAGGCCCACAGTACAGGGTTTGTACTTAAACAAATGGGTACTGTAAGAGTGCTCACCTTATGATCTTCAGGGAGGAAAAAATTAAATGTATTCCAACATTTTCTACGCAGTTAATTGAGATGCAAACATAGTTTAAAAAAACAGTAAGACTTCTGTTGTGTTAAGCTAGAAACCTTTTGGGGATGGGGGAAAGCAAGAAGGAGGTCAGGAAACTTATTATTTTTAAATAAAGATTAAAATCTCGCTTTTAAGAAGTAACATAACCCACTATCCAAAACTGATGGCATGGATATCCCCTCCCCCTAAAGTATATTCTCAATGTCTCAATGCTTCTCAATGTCACTACTTAGGACTCTAAGAATGTTATTGGAATTCTTTTAGAAGAAGGGGTTTCCGCCCCTTCTTTCTCTGGCAGTATCTCCTGTGCTTTACTGAGGATCAGGGGGAGGAATTCCTGATTGGAGATGGGGGGAAAATAAGGAGATAAAGAATGGACCTATTCTAAAATTTGGCCCAGGCACTTTCTGAATGAAAATTTAAAAATGTTTGAAACATAGGAGGCTTTTGCAATTCTCTGTGTTAATAAAGCTATCACATTTTTGGTTTCCAATTTACTGAGATTTTAAGAAAAGCTGAGAACTTATTAGAGTTAATATTGGACTGGAACATCTTCCAGGACCACTATGGTTAATACAGACTGAACCTCAATAATAGAATCTCCCATCCCACATTACTTCTACAGAACTAAAAGAAACAAAAGAGAGGAGAAAGCAGCACTTGCATTGAGAGTTCCTTTCATCTCAAATATAATACAACCAACCACTGGTGGGTTCCTAACGGCTTACTATTGGTTTGCTCATGCTCACGTGTGTGCTGCTCTTGCATGCATGCAACTCTTCTGCGCATGCACAGAAGCATCCGGGAGGGTGGGCGGAACCTCCATTGCTGCTACTACCAGTTCGTCCAAACTGGGCTGAACCGGGAGCAACCCATCTCTGCAACCAACAGGACAAATGAAAATGCATCCATTTTCATTCACAACCACATAAATTCCATTTAAGGATGCCTTCAGAAACTATATTTCTCAAAAGCTCTCTTTCAGGGAAAGAGTTAACTCCCAGCCACTGTATATTTGTTATGTGTCCAGTTTTTCATTAACCACAGAGTTGCCCAGGACAACTGAGTTTGAAAATCAGGAGTGAAACTATGCTTGGTTTCATACCAGGCGCATCCTGGCAGTCCCAATTTAACTTTAAATCATTACAGTTTAGATGTTCAGACTTTTAACAAACATCACCAACCTTTATTCCCCAATTTCTATGACTAGGTAAGTGCAGGCTATGTGGATTGTGTGGCTGGTTTCCAACAGAGAACACAAGGGGGTCTATTATGAATGGTGTTTGCTGTTTTTTAGGAAGCATCCTGTATGCCTACTTGTGAATCATGTCTTAAAGGAAGCGATGGAAAGTTTCCATCAGTATTACCACGGTGGACTCTATTTGGCATTGTTCTTTGCTGTAAATAGCCAAATCTAGATGAAATAATCATTCTATGATGATATTAGCAGTTATGAATACTGCTTCACTGTCCAGTAACTTTATGGTGTGAGTTCACATCAACATATCTGACGAATATGCTATTTTTGAAAAGTATATATACATACTATATTTAATTATCTTTGTAATATTCAGGTTTTTTTAAACTTTGCTTAAACTCCTCTTAAGTGCCATGCAGAATTCTCTGAGAAGCATCTAATTTGTTTTGTTTTGTTTTGTTTTGTTTTGTTTTGGTTTGGTTTGGTTTGGTTTGGTTTGGTTTGGTTTCATTTCGTTTCGTTTCTTTTGGTTTGGTTGGTTTGGTTTGGTTTGGTTTGGTTGGGTTGGGTTGGGTTGGGTTGGGTTTGGGTTGGTTTGGGTTGGTTTGGGTTGGGTTTTGGGTTGGGGTTGGGGTTGGATTTGGATTGGGTTGGTTTTGGGTTGGGTTTTGGGTTGGGTTTGGGTTTGGGTTGGTTGGTTTGATTAGTTATAATAGGGAGCCCATCATAAGTGGTCCATGGTAGTATGCGGTGCAACACGATTCTGAAGACACAATGTGAGTTGAAACATGTAAGGAAGTTAGAAAATGAATGGAAGAGAAGAGACAAAAAAGAGATCATGACAAAAGGAGAATAATTAATATTAAGGTCTCTAATATAGTGGAGAGAGCGAGAAAGACTAGAGGAAGCAAATTTAACCATAAAGTGTCTAAAAATAGAAACTTTATTTCTTCATTCTTTAGTGACTAAAATAATACTAGCACTATCTTCAGACATACATAATATGAAGGCCTAAAATTATTTCTCTATGTAAAAAAGATACTTTACTGCTATATTACATTTTCTACGGAGGGAGAAGTCTAGTCCTAGTCCTATTTACAACAGAATATTATTTCCTTTTCATTGTAAGCTGCTAAACAATATCTGAAGTTCTGCAGTGTTCTACAAGCCTTGGTGAGAAATTTTACCAGAGTAAGGATAGAGGGATACTTAAAGAACCAATTTCCTGTTTCCATTGTTTCTATATCTAACATTATGATTCTCTGAACAAAAACTGTAATATTTTAGAAACATATTAAAGGCAAAACAAGATGCTTCAGCCTGTAAACCAATGTGGTACCAACTAACTGCTTTTCAAAATGGAGTAGTTTTGTGACTGTGGATGCTTGGAAGAAAGACCACACAAGCTGATAATGTACTCCTGCCTTGGATGAAGTGTTTAATAGGAATTAGTATGAGAAACATCCTAGATATCAGAGTCCGTCAGGCCATGAAGCAGGTGAAAATTATGAGTCCAATATGATTTGCTGCCTGTGAATGACAAGCTAGGAATCCCCCCCTCTTCTTTTACACCAGCTGTTTCCACTGGCAATTCAGCTGCAATTTCTTAGCCAAAAGTGCATCCTAAGTGTAGCAGGATGGCTTAGGTGACATAGGATAAGCTGTAAGAGTCACTCTTTTCTTCATAAGCTTCAGCCATCATTGCCATCATCTGCTTCCTGAGGTAACTTCTCCACTCTGCCCAATGATAGAATTGGCTTTGTGTTCCAGCAAAGCTCTGCATATAAATGATGGCAAAATTGTTTTTGTAAAGATTGCCCTAATGAGAGATGAAGCTACTTTAGCTTCTCTTCAGCCATCATAAGGCTCTCTTGTCTAATAAAAACAAAAAAATATATATTCCCCAACTCACTCAACCACCCAAGAAGTGTAGCACTAACATGTTATCATATTGTCAGTATCTGAATATTGTAAATGCAACTGGCACCTCTGTTTGAAACGGAGGTATTATAACTGATTCAGTAATGATTTTGATGATATAATCTGATTAATCAGTGCATATTTTGCACGTCTCTGAGACATTTAATGCATTACTAAATGTAAGAAAAATGAAGCAAAATTGCAATTTAAATATGTTGACAAAATATAATGAATAATTAAATAACGATTGACAGTTATCACAGATGAAAAAATACTATTATTTACAGTCTTTCATAAAGTTGTTAATTTACATGTTTCATGTTTTTTTCCCCTGACAATAAATAAGAAATTTGTTTAACAAAAATCTATTCCTACTAAAATGAATTAAAAGTTCTGTGGTCTGCAAGAGTGCTTAAATTCATTTTTGCAATAGTTCAAAACTCCCCCACAAACTATACCACAAAATTTCATCAAAAATGAAAAAAAAATCATCAAAAAATGAAAGCACAATTTCACATAAATGTTGATTATTTCTACAAAAAAAAAAAAAAAAATGAGCATGTAGGTTTTCATTTACTTTTAACCTACCTTGAGAACCGACATTCTAAAAACCCCAGTCCACCCAACTTTGTGTGCAAATCATCTCCAGCTTATCCATTCTGCTGTTCCATTGTTTTGAAAGAATAATCTTGTGGTCCTTGAAAGTTTGTCTGCTGCTTTATATAAGACAATTTTGTGAATGAAGGAAATTAACTTTGCCATTCAAAATTGGCTAGGCCAGCAAAGCCAAAAAATACAATGTATCACAGATTCATAGAATCATCTTAGAATTATAAAATCATCAGAATTGTAGAATAATCATGGAATCTTGGAAGGGATCTTGGAGATCTTCTAGTTCAACCTCAACCCGCCCCACCCCAAGGCAGGAGTTCAATGACTTATCTGATTGACTGATTGTTGTTGCTTCTACCCATTGCTTCTTATCCTACCTTCAGTGCTATAAAGAATGAAGTGCTTCTCTCTTCCTTGGGGCAGCCCTTCAATATTGGAAGACTGCTATCATGTTTCCCCCTCTGTCTTATCTGAATCTTTTCCATTAAATTAACATACCAAGTTCTTATAGCCGTTATTCATGGGATCCAACTTTTAGATCTCTTATCATCTTTAATGCTCTTCTCTGCCCTCTTTCTAGAGGCTCAGTTCTTTTTTGTATTGTGCTGACCAGAACTGGATGCAGTATTCCAAATATAGCCTCACCAGTGCAGTCCAGAGCACTTCCCTTGATCTTGAGTGTCCTGTGTTCCTATAGGTTGAGGGCAATTGTTTTGGTGTTTGTTTTGTCACCCATACAAAAGATTGTTCTCTGTTCTTCCTTGGTTCATATTTGAAAACTAATTTACAATTCAAAAACTAGCTGTATGTACACAAACAATTATCTTTTGGATTTGAAATTTCTTTGGATTCTGCAGACTTTAGTTCTATATGTAAAATTTTCCCCCAGTACATCTCTATAGGGGTAGCATTGGCAGCTATACCAGGCCTTCCTCCTTGTTCCCAATTAGATGGCCCAGAGCAGGAATATTATTAAGGAGTGGAAAATAATTTCAGGACCCCTACTCTGTCTACTTTCCATACCTTGTTTTTAGTTATTGTTCATTATCATATATCCTTATGGATAAAATAGTTGAGCTAAATAGCATCTGGCCTTAAACAAGCAGGAGATGGTTGATAGTCTCACACAGTTGTCTGAACAATTTTTCTCTTACAGTGGGATATCTGAGTCAGTCCTATGGCTGTAGGCAGCCCTTTCCACTTGGTTTCTAGCAGGATATTTATGGTTTTTGGTAAATTCTCACGCAGTAAGCATGTAATTATCACCACACAATTAGATTACTATTATGTGCTCCTGGGGAACCATCTCTGAAGATCACCCAAAAGCTTCAATTGGTACAAAATGCAATGGACTACTCTGATGTCAGGTATAACTTCCTGCGGCATATCATTTATTTGTCCTTAAAGCCTGCAATGTTTACAAGTAGGCTTCCAAGCACTTGGACCTACAAAGCCCTACTGGCTTGGTGCCAAACAACCCTATGAGACCACCTTTTCCAAATAGAATGGATTTGTCTGATATGCTCATTGTGGGAGAAGCCTTTGGGTATCCCACTTTTTTCATGAGATCAGAGGGTGTGAAGCAAAAAGAAGATGTCTTCCTGTAATGGCGCCAAGATTAAGAACCAATAGCAATAGCACTTAGACTTCATAGTGTTTATAGACCTCTCTAAGCGGTTTACAGAGTCAACATATTGCCCCCAATAATCTGGGTCTTCATTTACCCACCTCGGAAGGATGGAAGGATGAGTCAACCTTGAGCTGGTGAGATTTGAACTGCTGAAATGCAGTAGCAGTCAGCTGAAATAGCCTCCAGTACTGCACTCTAACCACTGCACCACCTTGGCTCAAAGCAGCCTTCCTTTGAATGCCAGTCTTGTCCCTAGTGTAGCAGCCTTTTGTAAAATATTAAAAATTGAATTATTTGGGAGGGCATTTGGGGGTAGATGTCATGTTGGTGTTAATTGTCCTCTTTTCTTTTATGCTATTGTGTGAGAAGCTATTAATTTCAAATTAATTTGTTTCAATTTTATGAGGTTGGTGTTATTTGCCTTACAGTGGATATTTTCATGTTGTGGTGTTAATGTTGTTTTAAACCCATTGCACCTGTTTGATTATTTATATATTTATGTCCTATAATCAGTGTTTTAATTTTACTGTCAGTCACCATGAGTCTGTAAAAAGTTGGTGGCATTAAAATTCAATGAATGAAGGAATGGGTTTGGTCATTACTTTTGATCTTTCTATGAGAAAATAAGTCATTGGTGAAACTCAATTGTGTTTGCCCACATTCTTCAGGAAGTGTCACGATTCCCTTTCTGTTGCAAGGGTCCTTGAAGATACAAATGGTGACTTCTGTTCTAAAAAGCATTTTGCACCCAGCCTGAAACTCCGGGACCCTGGAGCAAATGTGCTGGATGCTTTGTTTGTTTTTAGTCCAAGGTCTCTTCTTTTGTTTTGTCTATGTTTTAATTGTTTTAAGTTAGTAATCCACAATATTTTGTAAGCCACCCAAGAGTTTGGGCAACTATAATAAATTTAATGGAATAAATAAATAGTGGCAGACAAATTGATGTAGAATTTTGGACATAACAATTGTACTTTTGCACATGTGACATTCTACCAAGTTGTTGGCTCCTCAGGGTTGCCGTCGGCCAGACAGTGTCGGCTAGTAACCCCCAGGGGGAGAGTCTTCTCTGTGGGAGTGGATTCCCTCTGGAATGAGCTGCCCCCGGAGCTTTGTATACTCCCCAACCTCCAGTCCTTCGACGCGCCCTAAAAGTTGGCTTTTCCAGCAAGCCAGCCTGGCCTGAACAAAACAAATCAATTATTGATTACTGTTAATTTTAATTTTAATTCTTTTTAAAAAAATGTGTCATTGTCAATTTTAATTGGGTTTGGGATATCCTGTTTAATTTCTTCTTAACTTTTGTATTATATGTTTCTTTTAATGTTGTACGCCGCCCTGAGTCCTTGGGAGAAGGGCGGCATATAAATCGAATAAACCTAAACCTTGTTAAAGGCTGGGAACAGCGCTGCTAGATAAAAGAGAGCTAAGAGCACATGCATCACACAAACATGTGTTTACTAATATAGTTTGTATGCTACAAATTTCAAAAATTCCTTGAGCCAAAGATGCATGTGTGTGCGTGCATAATGCAATTAAAATATAAGACTGAGATGGCCTGTCACAAATCTGTTAGCCATGTGATGAAAAAAGTGGTTGTCATACATAATGGGAAAACATTTTGATTTTCCTTCTTCTTCTTTCCATTTCATTTCTCGGATTCTATTTAGGTTCACACTTCTTCTGGAGCCTTCAGGTTCTGTCCAGGCCAAGATATGCCAAGATTGAGTTGGAGTTTTGGAGTGTGAGTGATCTGTTGCATTCGGCAGTGGCTGGAGCAAAGACGGAGCGCTGAGTTGCCTAGCTTTGAGTCCTGCCAACCTGACATTGTACACACTAATGGAATGTGAAGGAGCACCTCTAAATAGCCTGTCAAAGTTTTTTTTTGATGTTAGGGAGCCCACACATGGAATTCATTTCCACACTGTTCAGAAAATGTAAATGATACAAGAACATTAAAGAGCATTAAACTACTTGATGACATTTTGGTCACGTTAATTAAAGTGGCATTATATGTTATATAAGAAATCATAAAGAGAAGTATGAGCATGTGACAATGTGTACTGATGTATATGTGGGTGACAGATGGATCTGGAATGCAGATCATTGGGGGTTTTTTTTAAGCAACTTGAATTGCCCTGCAACTTTGTCATAATGTTTATAGCAATAGCAATAGCGCTTAGACTTATATACCACTTCACAGTGCTTTAGAGCCCTCTCTAAGTGGTGTACAGAGTCAGCATATTGCCCGCAACAATCTGAGTCCTCATTTACTGACCTCAGAAGGATGGAAGGCTGAGTCAACCTTGAATTTAATTTGCATACTTTGAGGATTGCAGACTCAAACAGGGGTGGAATAAGAGAAACTCATACCTGTTCAAGCCTGATCTATTTCCCAATGAAATTAGGGGAGAGACAATAGTATATGGGCACTGACTGCATATACTTTACATTCAGGAGTCCCAAAATTTTAAATGGCCAATCAGAACCAACATAGGAGGTCAACCAATATTCACCAATAGAAGGTAACATCATATAGCATGGGTGTCAAACTTGCAGTGTCATGTGACACATCCATGTGACACATCCAGTATGTGGGCCACCAATTTGACACCCTGTTGTAAAGATACTATATATCTTTAAGTGCCAGAAAGAGAAGTCCTACTTTGAAAGTACTAAAGCTTCTTTCACAGACACACACATACACACAGAGAGAGAGAGAGAGAGAGAGAGAGAGACATACATACACACGGACACACAGAGAGAGAGAGACACACACAGACACACACAGACACACACACACACACACACACACACACAGAGACATACACACAAATACATACCCAGTGAATTTTACTGTATTTAAAAGGATGCCACTAATATTTAGATCATCATTAGGGCTAAATTGAGTCAAGATTCAAATTCAGAACTTGCTTTCAGTTCCACAATTTAGATGTGAAATAACCAGCATGCAAGACTAGTTAACTATGATCACATATCATGTACTTTCTAAGACGGATTCATGAACAGCTTGCCCAAAATCATCTTTTCAGAATATTTACTTGAAACAAAGACACAGTGCATTCCATGGGATTCAATTATGATTCGACAAAAATGCTGGAGTCTATTGTGGATTTTTGATTTCACACAAACTTTAGCGCATATAAAGCATGTATGGGATAACCTTTAATCCTAGAGTGTTACTCTCAAATTCCTTTTCATGTTTTATCAGATATACTTATTTTCTGATGATACGTCAGCCACTGAAAACATGCCATTTTTATCCTCCTGCTGTGGTTTTGAAATGTAGTATTGATATCCAGAAGCACCACTGGCATATACAACATGCCACCCCACATTTAAAGTGACTAGCAACCAGGTTTGAATGCGGCGTTGTCTATTTTTCAATGAACTATTTAGGCAAGTGCTTGTTTAAAGGCTTGTACAATATCAGGAGGACATCCATATTTTATTACCTCTTCCATATACATATACATATCAAACTGCTTAATAAAACTCTCTGCCATTAAAAAAAAGTTTTGCCATTAGAGCATGTCCCATTGCACATGAAATATTATTATCACATTTCTTGGGATTGTGGTTCATGAGAACTAGAAAATTATACTCTGAGATTTATGAAAAGGCAAACAAAAGAGGCTTTGAAAGTTTGCAAACTTACAGCCAAATGAGCCTTTACTTAACCCTCCCTATTCAAACTGCTAGAAAAACCAGGAGTTTCTGGAAGACTTATTTGCAAGGGCCATGGAAGTGTTATTGCCTGAGCCCTTATCGTGTATGAGCACAGAAAGATAGGAGACTAAGGGCTCCAGTTGTATTGCTCCTATTCATAGAAGACAAGTATTTTTCCAGCTTTCGTGGTTACATTAATTGTTAATGACAAAGGCAACCTTCACTCTGTGTGGTTTCCTGCCCAGGTTTGGATCCCATACAAGGCTCTTTTCTCTCCCGCCCCATGGTCCTCCTTCTCCCTGATAGGAAATGCAATCCGAGATGTGCGAAAAAACAGTGCACACATTGTCATCTAATTGGCCCTCATTCAGGCGCATCGGGCCTCAGCGGTGTGCTGTAGAGTGTCTGTTCCACAACAGGAAAGAATAAACCCAGGCTCAAATCATAGGAAATTCATCAAATATGCTTCTTAGAGTTCTGTCTTTCAAGGTCTGTTTCCTTGCCATATGATCTCTATAAACCAAATTACTGCTGGCCTGAGTACAAGACTGGAGGCGCCTGGGGCTAGCATATAATGAATGCCAAATGGATGTGACAATAGACTGATCATGGAGAAGAATGGAATTTTTTTAAGTACTTCTTTTATTTCATTTACAGAAAGCAAACTGACTACACTTAATACATTTCCAAAGGAGCCAGTCATTTCCTTGTGGTCCCAAACCTGTGCACCATGTCTTTTCATATCAGACTCATTAAAGCTATGGAATGTAAGATTTCTTGGTTAGACATCTTAAAGTAGGATAAACTAAAAACAACACACACACACACACACACACACACACACACACACATCCCCTTCATATTAGTCGGATTTTTTAAAATCTTGCACCCATTTTGTGAGAAATATTTCTTTATTGAAATGAAAGATGACCCAGGAACAACAATCAGGGGTTGTTTTTACTGTCCCATTTATCCAGTGCAGCCCAAATTTATCATAGCAGAATTGCTGTTTAGAGTGGGGGAGGGAATCCTTCTTAAAAGCCCATTTGGTTGCCTCTTGCCAGGATTGTCTAAAATTTCCTAAGAACCATATTCAAGAAAGGGTATGTGTTATGTATGTGTGAGTGCATGTATCTGCATGAATTTATAGATATAAAATACAATTTACCATACCATATGTAGAAATGAATTAATTATGCTTTTTGGTCTTTAGAAGATATTGCACTTAAAAATGCAAGGCAACAACAGATTGTCTATTACCTATAAATGCTCCCAAATTCACAGACCTCAGCACTCTTATGTACACTTATACTGCCTGCTCTGAAAAGTAATAATACATATTAATGGATGACTTTTTGTCCTTTGGGGAGTATATATTTGAAAGGTTCAAGACAGCAGTAATAGCTCCTTTAAGATCTCTAAATGCTTTTAATTGTTTTATATAGGTTATAGTGCTAGTATTAATTAATGATGAATGCTTTGTGTAGGTTTGCATTTTATGAATACACCCAGAGGAAACAAAAAAATATAGACCTTCTTTTAAGCTGCTCTTTTTTTACACTGTTGAAATGTTTGGAATTGTTTAAATACAAAATGATTTTAACCACATTTCAATTAGAACCATGAAATATAGTCTATGAGGTCATGCAATTTAACAGACTTTTATTCCATACTGAAGCTTAAAGGAACATACGGAAACAGCCCAAATATGATTCCAATTATGCTTTAACATATATCCCCAATGAAGTATTACTATCAGCCTCTTGCCTATCATAACAGCACTAGAAATCTATTATTACTGATGAACCACTGGCAGGATAAGAAAATAGTTTCTGTTAAGTTGAACTTAGGTCTTAAGCATTATATGAACACCAACACTGTTTTCTTGGGAACAATGTTGAAAAGGTTTGCCTTCTCTTAGAAAGATTTGTTTTCCAATTAGCCTGGTGGTCTCCTGTTCAGATGTCAACCAGGTCCAACCCTATTTAAATAACTTTGTTGTTTCAGTGTGCATTAGAATGCAACCTCTTCTCCATGCATTGATGAAATCTTGCTTCTATGTGTTGTATGGAAAGGATGACCAGGAGGAAATGACCCTAACTCAATCTCTCTGGGGCAAATTTTATTCCATATTTCTGTAACCACATGAAGAGTAGCCACACTACAAGAATGTCAGCTAACATAATACATTAATAAGGATTGTGATTTAATCCATGACATGCAGGAAATGTTGGCTGTGTGAGTAGAAAAAAATTACCCTGAAGTAGTAAAATAGTATTCCTATCTTGCAAGTAATGGATAAACCATGTAGTATTCATATCAGTCCAGACTATGCTTTCTAGATACATGTATTTATGTGAGATGGAGGGTAAATTATGCTTTTCTAATCTTTTTTTGCAAAATAATTATGAGAACACGGCCACTGTGTATTGCTTTTATCATGGGATATCCAGAAGAATAACACAGCTATTCCAGTATGGTCTCTGCTTTTATAAAGATTAAATGGGATGGAAGAAACCCAATGTTTTGAATAAAATAAATGATGGACCATCATAAGTAGTACTATATATGTAATTACATAGAACATGATAACATCAACAATAATATTTGAATAACAGTAATTGTCTTGATGGAGAATTTCAGCTCAAAGTCTTTAATTCCAAGTCTTACTCTTGGAATTGAGTAAGTTGCCTTTATCTAAAGTTTAGAAAAAGCCTTAAAATAATTTTACTTACCCAGGTAGTGTCTCTATATTATGCTTTTAATATTTTTATAAATGTTTTTATTGTATCTTTGTAAACTACACAGAGCTATTAAAGTGGTGGATTGCATAAACATTTTCTTGTTAATGAAATGGCCCAAATAATTTCTGAATCGGCATTCCTGTATAGCTATTGGCCTACAGTTGATGGAATTAACTAAAATATACAAAAAAAACCCAACCTTTTTTCCCTCTCTCTCTTCAAAAATAAATATTTTTTAATAAACATTTCCCTTTCCAAATAAAATAGGAGAGTATGTATTTGGTCTTCATCACATTTCTTCTGAAGAAGTCAAAGTACAAGAGATACATAAGCTTTTCCTAGCCTAGTTTCCTGGAGGTGTGCTACCCTGCAACCTCCATTGTGCTTAATTGACATGATTCATGACTCTCCTATTGAGAATGTTGGAAGTTGCAGCTCTTATACACCTAGAAAGCAGCAGGTTGAAAGCAGATATTTTAATTATACATAGCACAAAGTAAAGTGCATATGTAAAAACTATGATGGGTATGCCATGCTTAGATCAAAGCAAATAAGTGCCAATTTATTTCAAATTAACTAAAATATGATGTATGTAATTCAGCAATGTCTTCAGTTGGGGAAACACTCAGCAGGAAATGCATCAATATTCATGTTGTTAAAAGTTTAGTTTTAGAATTAGTTCTTTTGCTCTTTGATGGGATACAGTAGTGCCAAAATATGCTTTTAAGCAGAGGATGAAAATAGTCAATTTACTTAGCTTTTCTTTAAGGAACACCTTCACATACATCTGATAGATTGCCCTCAACAAATTGCACACATACAATACATATGTGTAAAACAGACATATGGTGTAGATGCAAAATGTCCTAATGTCATAACTAACCATATTTTGTGATACTCAATTTTTATACACATTTCTTTTAGTTGTACAACCTAATGCTTTTTTTCCTTCAGAAGTTTCTGAAATGTTTATTAAAGTGCTGATGGTTATAGCTTCTTGAAGCTCTGCTGTCTCCTGAAGCTTTCGGCCAGGTGTTCATCATTTGCTGCATGAAGGCATTTCTTTTAAGTCCTTTTTGATGGCTGACAATTACTATACATCCTAAAGCAAATGTTCTCCTTTTGAATGGAGTTACAAAGTGTGATATGGATGCACATATGTACACAGCAAACTGCCTTATACCAATCAGGCTGTTACCTAATCCACCTAGCTCTGTACTGTATTGTCTATGGTCACAGTGCAGAGTTTTGGGCAAAATCCCCCCTGCATTTTTCTTAGCAATGCCATGAAATGAAATGCAACCTAAAACTCTTGAAAATAAAACATATGCTCCACAACATATGAACTGCTCACATTCAAGTTGCTTTTGATTTGGTTCACTTTAATTTTTATGTGTTTTCATACCAGAGAATGCCAGGTTAACTTTTAAAAAAACCCTTCTCTTTTTAATATATATAATTATGTATTATTTATACAGCACTTCAAAACAACAACTACTGCAAGCAAAAACAACCAAGCCCTTCAATGCAGATAAAAATAATAGGCAAGACTGCATGCCTCAATCCCATCGCTTTAGGCAATGCATGGAAAGTGGGGGTTCATAGGGATTTCAAACCAGGGATTTAAAACGCTGCAGTCCAGCGTTAGATAGCATCAGATCAAATTCTTCATTTGGAGTTTTCCTGGCCCCAATGCTTGTCTAGACCAGCCCAGAACATTATATACTCTTAGCCCTTCAGCAATCTGGAGTTGAAAAGTATATGCTTTGAATTTAATAAGGAAAATATTTGGCCTTGCTCTTGCAATACCTAGCTCTCAGCCTATCTGATAGCAAGGAGGCAGCCAATACTATAGAATATTAGCTAGTTTCAATAACTGACTGGAGGAAAGGTGATTGCCAGAAAAGCACATTGGGGTCTTGTATTTCCCTAAAAAGGTTGGTTTATAATTGGGAATACTTCTTGATCCAGTGTCATAAATAAGTATTTAGTACTACCATTCCCAGAACATTTTATCACTGGCATTGCTATCAGGGACTTGCAGGAATTATAATCTAGAGCTGGGGTGTCAAACTCGTGGCCCACGGGCCAGATGTGCCATGTGCCATGTCCCCACCTGGTTTAGCAAAGAGGGGGGCAAGTCCTGATATGTTACATGATGATGCCGTGATGATGCAAGTTTGATGCCCCTGATCTAGACAGATTCCCACCCCTCAGTATAATGTGTCAACTATGACAATTTTAGGGTTGATACACTGATTTGGCACTACATATTTACAGCATGATTTCTTCATGATTAGATTATTACAGCTGCTGCAAAATGCAGCAACTGAGCTGGTAACTAGTACATAATATTAAGATTGCATTATGTTATTACTGAAAGGACTACTCGCTAATCTGTTTTACGGGTTAACTAAAGCCCCTTTCGCTTTGAACATGTCTAGTTTTTATAAAGTATTAGCCTTCTAAAGACATTGCTCTCACTGAGGCTTATTTTTTGGAAAGAATTTCCTCCTGCATCACTTCTAAAGTGCAGAATATATTCATTTTGGTTTTACTATCTTTTTTATAGGAAATGTTAAGTCATATTTTTATCACCCTTAATGCTTTATTATTTTAAAACAAAATATCATGTTTCATTGCTGGCTTTCATGATTTTGCTGCTTTATTTATTTTTTATTTATTGTTAAGTGCTTTGGTGGCTTTGTAACAGAAATGTCATATACAAACAATTTTAAATAGGCCACACTGGAATTCATGCAAATATAAATTAATAAAAAAGTAAGATTTACCTAGAATTATTCTTTCTGGAAAAAAATAAGATTTGATAACAAAGTAATAGAACCCACATGATAAAATTATAGAGGTGCAGGAGACTTTGAGAATCAGTACAAAATAAGGCTTTCATAAAGAATTATAGAAAAATGGTGCAATCAACTAAATCACAGATCTGGCACCTGTCCATGGCTTGCCAGAAACCAGGCAGTGCAAAGAAGTAAAGACCCATCCATGGGATGCAGGCAGTACATGAAACAATGTTTCCTCCTGTCCACAAAAAATAACCTGTCTCCATGGAACCAGTCCCTGGTGTCCAAAAGGTTGGGGGATGCCGAACTAAATAATTAATGTAATAGGTACACATCTATTTACTCAGCTGCTAGAACTCTCATTTAGATGGGTATTTGGGTTAGGAAGTTTGGAGACACATGTTTGCATCTATTTTTCATAAAGCCATCTATACATGGACAGAGGAAATTGTAGTATTTAGGGAGATGCAATTGTCAGGGAATTGCGCAGCCAGTCAAAGTGGAGTCAGAGATGCTGACATAAACTTGTAGTTTTATATAAATAAATATATTTAGCATCTATATAATCCAGGGCCACATGGACAATGGAACTCGATTTCATTGAGGATCACATCAGGGTTGTGTGTGAGCTTGGGGGGGGGGGGCAGATGGGTGTGGCCAGGGTGGGTGTGGCCAGCTCAAGGTCACTTGTGTCGGGGCACCTCTGGTGGCCCGAGCACTCTGCCAGTGAAAATGGGGCATGGCCCTCCTAAACTTTGTTTTCACTGGCAGAGGATTGCAAGAGGCTGTCACAGCCTAAAATGGAGCTGGGGAGGGCAGTGCCCAGCCTTCCCAAGTTCCATTTCTGCTGGCAGAGGTACCACAGGCCTGTCCTTTGCTGTTTCCAAGGTGGCCCCATGGGTCAGATCTAAGCACCCTGCAGGCTGATCCAGTCCAGGACCCCTGAGTTTGACACCCCTGGGGTAATCAGGCACATCACTCCATCATGAGGTAAATCATGAGTGTAAATCACAGAACAGCATATAGAGCACACAGAAGAAAATGGTGGGAAAAAAGGAAACTCCCCATTTGCGCCCAGCAACCAATCATAATGTAGATTGATTCATGCCCACCACTCTCCCACCAATCATCTACAACTGTGTATTCTGGCCCATCATACGCTTTTCTGTTCCAGCTGTTAAATTAATTATCTTAACGGTCCTTTATTAAAAGTAATGTTTCTGTAACAGCACAGATAACAAAAAAATGACAAAGCTGAAAGCTGGAACAAAGTTTAGTCCTTGTATTTTCTGTAATAGAGGAGTTGTAAAGGAGGGAAACGGTTATTATAGACAGAAAGCAAACAAGAGCAAAAAAAAAAAAGAGCCAAGGAACATACAGCAGCTGAACATGTGCACTTCTTGTTTATACAAGTTGCTTTGGAGGGGGAACTGCCCCCACTTGAAACATCTAAATACAATTAGGAAGGCTCGAACACTTCATTTCTCGGTAAATGTCTTGGCTGCGCTCTGATCAGGAATTTAGGCTGCTACTGGAGAACCAGGCAGGGAGGCTTCTCTTCTCTCCTGAGGCAAATTAGATTTCATTCTCTTAGTAGGGCTGACAATTTCATTTTTAGCCAGCTTTCCCTTTTCAGCCAATGTACACTTGAGGCCATGTGTAAACTGCTGTGTTTTTTGCTGGCACGCTGAGCTCATTCTCTCCCCACTTTCATATTGCTAGTGGCAGCACAATTTAAAAAGAGGGGGGGGGATGGGGAAATGTGTGAGATGAGTGTTGCTATATTCTCATGAGATCCAGGGCAGGCAAATGGCAAGCTTGTGGTTAGCCAAGGTAAAACAATGCAGCTGATTGAAAAAGCTGGCTCCAAGCAGCATGGATGCTAATAGCTATAAGAAGCCAGTAGGACTGATTTAGGATCATTTCCTTTTGGCTGGAGCTCTTGACATAGCCAGCAGAAGTACAGTGAAAATGCAACACTTTTTTTCCCGGATGGATCCAGGAATCTCAGTGGAACCATTCTATGAATTGCAGGACTCTGCCAGGGATGAGAGCATTGCGCTGTCCTTGTACCTCAACCAGGGTTGTTAGCGGACTTCCTAAATAAACAGACGGAATCCCATGAACTTAGAACTTAGCAAACTTGATTTAATTGAGTCAAAGCAGTAGGAAACCAATTAAGAATAAACACCTTTCTGTCTTTCTGTCTTTCTGTCTCTCTCTACCCACCCACCACCTCTTATCTATTCATTCATTAAAATTTGTTAAAGTTGTCTAATTTCAATGATTCTGATACAGAAGGAGGGAAGCACCATTTGTTAATGCACTATGCAGCATCAATTAAAACATGACAGCTTTTGGCAATATCAGAGTGGTGAATATTTTACATCTGCATCTTGAACGATCTCTGCTAGTCAGTGACGTGCGGTGAGGTTTATGGCTGGTGAGGCAAGTGGGCCAAAGCTGCCCTATGTCGGACACAGTGGCAGGGCGTTCGGACGCCCTGGCGCCGTGTCTGCTATAGAGCGGGACACGTCCTGCTCTATGTCGGACACGGTGCCGGGGCTTTAAAGCTCTGCCGCCGTGTCCGCCATTCCGCTCTATGTATAAGTGATCATAAAGATAGACTAAATGAGGCACGTGGTTCTCTCGCCTCCTCCTGCAGAGGGCACTTTTTAAGAGGCTCTTTTAAACAGTTAAGCACTAAGCAGAGTCATCCACTGTGACTGGCAGCAACTACCTCAGCCTTTTTCCTTTTATTTTTTTTATTTTCATGATGACAGTAGTGAGGCCCTGCCTCCCCTGACTGCACATCACTGCTGCTAGTACATTTACAAGGTGCCTATGGAGAAATTGCAATGCCCTACTCTCATTATTATCAGTGATACAGGCATTGCTACACAAAATTCATAGCAGCCAGTGGATGCTTACAAAGGATCCATTACAGATCAGCAACCCATCTCCTTCAAAGGCAGTACTGGATCTTACCCACTCTGCTGTTTACCCACTAGGTTTCTTAGCAGGAGATGGTTAACATTAACATAGCTGCTTGAAGACATTCAACGCATCACTCAATCCCCTTTTTTCTCTGTGACAGCCCCTCAACTACTAGAAAACAGTTATCATGCCCCCCCTCCAATCCTGTTCTTTGATAGAGGGCAGAGAAGAACAGATGTAATACTGGCTGAGGCCACTCACAAAGGTCACTGTGATGGTTTGGTTGCTATGTTGAAAGCAGAAATAAAACAAAAGTCAGCTTCTTTTATTACTGCCAATCCATCCAGATGATTTCAATTTGTTAGGATCTAACTGTAGTAGTATCTAATTGACTAAAGCAATTGTGCCAGCAAGCAATGGTTGGGTTTCTGCTGAGGAGACTTCATTTGGGAATGGGCTGAACCCCTATAGAGTAATTCATTACCCACCTGACTAGACTCTTTAACCAGCTGCCAATGCAGTAACCACCCATGCAAGGGGTTATTTTGTGGCTCCATAGCTAGTTCCTTTTCTGGACCCTTTTTTATAGGAAAAGAAGGCTTTTGGACAGTTGCCTAGCTTCAAGAGCCTGTGATGGAGTCCATTTTGAAGTACAAGCATGGTTGCCACAAAATTAAGCAACTATTTTTAAGTCACTCTGGTTCTTTCATTATTGGTCTAGTCAGTAAGGGCCCAAAGAACTGACCCTCTGTGTGTTTTCTGAGGCACTTAAAATTGTTGCTGATGGATAGTATTACCAGGAAGCCTATTTTTAACCAACATTGGCATTTTGGTTTCCAAATCTGAAAAGTTCTTGTGTGCCTCCAGAAGAAAGTATAAATCCCAAACATGTTACCCATTTTAGAGGTGCTCCCTGAAAAAGAAAAAAAGAAGATGCTTTTATTATGCAGTAAAATAAATGAAACAATCTTGGCATGTAAAAGTGGTGGGGGTTCAGTGATGGGTTTAACTATCAGTGTGAGCCTAACCTCATGTTGGCAAGAATTGAAATGTTCTCAGAATTTCCATCTATTTGTTACCATTTTATTAAGGAGAAAAGGGTAGAGGAAATGAGTGGGTTCAGACTGTTGTACAATTGTTAATCATCAAAGGAATTCAATGTTTCTTTTCTTTTTTCCTTCAGAACCCTCAGACTACAGAATAAAGTTTAGATGAGACATTTCACTGTTAAGTACTATATATATATATTTGGAAAAGCAAACATCATCACTCACGCTGATCATTAACTCACTAAGGGAAACACAATTTTTTCCCCTCACAGATACTTATAAGTATTTTAGAGAGGACCCAGAGACACCACTTTAAAAATGAAATGAATGTCAACTAACACAAGGAGCAATTTTTGCTAGGAATTTAGAACAAATTCATGGAGCTAGGGGAACTGTGCAGAACTTTCAAAAAAGACACTTCATAATGCTCAGGAACACATATGAAGGGTCTCTTTAAGATTGAAGATTAAAGAAGTTGCATTGTTACAAGGAATTTGGAGCATGGTTGCTTCAAAGATTTGACAAGTGGTGCTTTAGACGTACTCCAGCATTTATTATTTATTTAATTAAATTTCAAGGCTGCCCAAATCCGTGATGACTCTATGAAGCTTCCAAATAAAAACACTATGTCTGTCTGTCTGTCTGTCTGTCTATCTATCTATCTCCTGTTTGTCTGTCTATCATCTAAAACTCACAACTAACTGGAACAACAGAACACCAACTATAAGTTACCCACAATAAAAAGGGTTCCAACATTTTTAAGGCTGAGAGAACAGACCGTTCTTCAACATTTCATGATATAATATTTGTAGCTCATGGTTGAACTGTGAGATTCTTGCTGCTTTCTGAAGTTGCTTGGTTTCGTTTTTCTAAAAGATGTTTCATTACCAAAATAGACAGGTAATGTCATCAGTGCTAGTAGGAAGTATGGCCATGATGGCGAACCTATGGCTCACATGCCAGAAGTGGCACATAGAGCCATCTCTTTAGGCATGCCAGATATCGCCTGTTGTTCTTCTGGGTTCAAAGATCTTCCGGCCCATTGGTCTTTGTGCACGCATGCCAGAAACCAGAAAAGTAGCTCCCTGGTGTGCATGTGCATGCCAGGAAGTTGAGCTTCCAGTTTCCCACACGCATATGCGTGCTGGCCAGCTGGTCTTCACCTGTGTATGCATGCCAGAAAGCAGAAGACCAGGTCATGCTGGAAACTGGAAGCTCATCTTCCTGGAACATACATACATGCTGGAGACCTGCTCTTCTGGTTTCTGGCGCTCACACACACACACATGTGCTCTTGTTTCAGCACTCAGTGCTGAAAGGGTTCACCAACACTGAAGAAGAGTTTGCTCTCATTTTATACACTAATAGCTTGTTCTGTCAATGTTAATGGGAGTGGTCTTGGTGGTTCCTTGATTGGGATGTTGTTTTACTGTTGACTTATTTGTCTGGGTTGGTAGTTCCTTGATTGGGGTATTATTTACTTCCTGATTGTTGGTTTAATGTTAATCTTGGTGTTAATCTCTGCTTATTGATGTTGTTGATGTTTTGTGTGTATTCTCTAACTGGTCCTTTTTTATTATGACAACAATTATTTAAGCAACGTAAGGTGAGATACACAGGAATCTCTGAAGGGCATCATTCCAGAGGGAAAGTATACAACAGAACAGACTTCTTAGCTCCAACAAGATAATGTTGCTTTAATTGATAGGACTTGATAGAATTTAGGGATGCAGAGACAACTTCACATGCTCAGTTCTTCAGCCAGCCAGATCCTAAGCAATAAATGTTGCAGAGCATATTTTTCAAAGTCTTTGCCTAGCTCTAAAAACTTACCTTTCTTTCTTTGGCTCTGAAAACAGAATGTCTGTAGGAATAGAACAAAGACTGAGGGCCCCACTCATAGGCTGTCTTCTGATGGGTTCCTGGGGTTCATTATCTACTGAAATGTGCTCCAAGAAGGCTGCCTTTAATCCTACCTTTAAAGTGCTTACAGTGCCCTAGAAATGGATATAGAACCAATGGACTGCCAGAGAAGCCTGACCAATGAGCCTTTCCAGGACAAGGGTAGGACTGTTTAAATAATGGATCATTCTATCATTCCTCATCATTAGCTATATAGCTGGGGAACGCTGAATATAATACTCAAGTAATCCCAAAGTTCCATATGCTAATCCTAAGGAAACTTTACATGGCTTTGATTGTTCAAAATATGTAACGATGCAACTAGCAGTACTAATCTTCCTGTTCAGAGCAAGCATCTGCTCCTGAACTCTTTCTCATAATATGACCTAGCAGTGTCTTCATATGTTTAAAATCCATTATTTACCTTTCAGCAATTAATGTGATATCTAGTTTTCATTCCTCTGCTGGAAATGCAGAAAGGACGAATTCAAGTTCTCACCTGCTTAGGTGAGGTCAGGACTTTACCAAATCAAGGCCTAAGTCATTGCCTAATTTATCTTCATTTTACAAAGGGCCATCCATTCAGACAGCAGAAAGGAGAGGCTGAAACTCCATGTATCTGTTCTCTCATCAAAACTTCATCACTGGAGGTTTTTAAGAAAAGACTGGACAGACACTGGTCTCAAAGTGTGAGGGGTCTCCTGCTTGAGCAGGGGGTTGGACTAGAAGACCTCCAACATCTCTTCCTGATTTACTCTGATCAGACAACTGAATGTATGAGGTAGAGTATGACTGGACATATGTAAATGAAGGGGGAAAGGCTGCATGTTATTGTCATGGGAGCATGAAAAACATATACATAGAAATGAGCAAAGAGATGCCAACCCAAGCTCTGTACAATGCCATCGACGTTCCAACTCACTGTTGCTCGCTCTAGTAAATCTCTACCAGCACCAAGTTTCTTTCAAACTTTTTCCTGCTGTAGCTCTGGAGACGCCAGGATTTGTCTATACTTACTTTTGTTTTGAATGGCGGTTTGAATTGGTTTCCCATTTTCATATTCATTACCAGCTAGCTTTTCTCTCTTCTATTCCTGTTCTTATTTGAAATAAATGAAACGTTGTAAATTCAGGTTCAACTCCAGTTTACTCATAATGTCCCTAGAAGACCCACCCTCCCCTTCTGCCCTGAACTGGTATTTTGAGCTCAGATTAAGGTTGGATTCATTTCCCTGATTATAATTGTGCCCCCTCTACTAATGGTCTTAAAAAAGCTTATTAAATTAGGAAAACTTCATGCAAACAGGAAAAGGGGGATAGGGGCTTTTGAGAGTTTTTTTTAATGGAGAAAGATGCCTGCAGATGTTATTGTGCTTTATTGCATCATGTCAATAAAAATGAAGCTGTAATTCTGAACTCTGCTTATTATGATAGCTATTAGACAGGATGGAGAATACATATTTCTCTCTTCCTGAAATATCTGTTTTGATCTGCCCAGACAGGCAACACAAGTCCAGCTTTGGAATTGTTTATAAAGTAATCAGCATTAATTTGTTCTGTTCAGATTTAAATTATATACCTTGGGTCTCTAGGATAGGATGCCACCCTAGCAATTGCTGTCAAATACAAATTAATTTGCTGGGATGGGGGCGGGTGGGTGGGAGGTGACCGTCAATTTCATAAATAATTCATAGATTGTCTTTGCATGTAACCAGAACTCAACAATTTCTCCTATATTTAAAAGAGGGAGAGATACAACAACATAAGCTACACAGGCCTTGCATTAGTTTGGTTTAAAGAGTTCAGAAAGGATCAGATAATCCCTAAGCAGCTTTCCTCCCTAAAGCCCATGGAAAATATTTCATGACAAATAGTGTACATATCAAGTTGTTACCAATAATATCTGAAATCACATCCAAAGTGGCTTTTTTTTTCCACGCTGTTTTGTTCCCATCCCTTTCCTTTTCAATAGCTGTAACTACTATATGAGCAGAGAGAGGCTAGACCGCTGCATGTATTTTTAAATGCAAAACTGATGGCTCGATTTACATTTGTTCTTGCAAAGAATCAGCTTGGCAAACAAGCATTAGATTTCAGACATAATTCTGTTATTCAAATGGGAGAAGAGTTTGATAGCTATGCTAATCACTTTTATCTGGGAAAACATAACTAATAGCTTGGTTTACTTTTGCCTACATTTATGGGCATAATTTTAGCACATAATTTTATTGCATCATAAAACATAATACTGCATTAGCCTGCTCTTTAAAAAAAGGGGGAAAAAAGAAATGTACCTTCAAGTGATTTGCGCTGAAGCCTTCACGCTGCATTTAAATGACAGAATCGTTTTAAAAAGCTGACCTGTTTGAATTAATATAGAATTCTCTTGTAACCATTAACTAGTTAAGGCCATGTCACATACACTTTATATTTAGCAAGAATGTTTAAAACCTTTATCTGGCTGTTTTAGTCTGCTATTCTTTAGCCCTATCACACAGAGGCATATCCCCTCCTCCCATTTTCACATCAGATGGAGCTTTTTGAAGCTTTATTACTATATCCAAAAGCTACAACTTGAAAAGAAGGCTAATCTGCATACAATATTTTTTATGTGTGTGCCAGATATGCACGGACCAAATATGTATTCATGACTTAAGTACTGGAAATCTAATCAAATAGTTCTAGGGTGCAAGGGCATCAGATATTGCTACTGAACTTTCTTCTCTGCGAATATAGAGTAAATGTTCTAATAAAATGCATCTATAATGTACATTTGCTCTAGGGAAAGGTCAAATAGTAAATATGCTATTAGAAATAGCTTTCATTGCAGGAGACAAATTGTATAGGAAGTACCTTTCATCACATTCTGTGTATTCCATTAGTACTGCTCTCTTTTTGTTTGCCTAAAGATTCTGTCATATAAATGGTTGGAGTCAATCGTGTTTGGTGACATTAAAAATATGTGTCACCAAACATGATTGGCTCCATCCTTTTGACCATCCAAAAGCATGGAAAAGATGAAGATGCCATGCCTATTTGTAATGAGCTCAGAAAGCATCACACATGAAAACAAACCATAGGTGGGAAAATTATATTGTATGTATATTTAATCTCTAAAGCTTTAATTATACTGAAGCAGTTGGACAGCAGCACAGAACATTTGATTCATTCCAAATTCCTCTCCTGGTCACATGACCCCAAATGGAACACAGGCAGCCTGTTATGTGCTTCTACTGTTGGTAACACTAACATACTCTGTATTATTTCCCTACTTCATTCTTTATTTTCATATGCTTCATATCATTTTGGAAATTGGATAAATTCTGTAACTTGTAAGTAATGGAGTAGGAAATTGGAGAGACTTAAGCTAAATAAATAGGGAGCATATGTATCAAGAGATTTTTCACTAGGATAGGAAAACAAGAGATTCCATTGTGGTCAGATCATAACAGAAGTCATCTTCAGTCTTTAACAGTGTGTATAACACTAACATATGAGAGAAGAATAGCAATGAGCATACTAGTTTTGTCCCTCTGTCCATCATTCATAAGACTTTCATATATAAAAGGCCTACAGAGAAAAGTTTTCACACATAATGCTGGTGCCATGAAGAAAATGTATAGATGCTACCCATGTTGTAAACATTTGATATGGGTCATAGAAAAAAAAAGACTCCAAAGACTTAGCACTCAACAGGACTTCTACCTGGAGAAGATTATATCAGTTTATCAAAGGTTTTCAGTCAGTTATGGTTTTCCTACTGCCATTTTTCTACTTTCTGAAATATGTATATAGTTCAACAAATCTGGGCTATATTTTGAATCTAATTAATGTGCCCAAAGTTAATTCTTTAAATCTGAGCAGATTATACTGAATTCACCCAAAATAATGAAAGCAATGGATATGGTATCTTTGAGTTTAGTGGCATTTGATTTCACGGCCTCTTGATTTTAGTTGTGCTCCTAATGTAGGATATTGCATTAATTACAGTCCTAATAAGGCTTAATTGTATAGTTATTATTCCATTACACTTGCAGCCTCTAGCAGTCTAGGGATTTGAGAAACATGCATGCCAAGGTCACTACTTAATTAGTGCTTCTTGCAATTAAGAATGAGTAAATAAAAAGCCCAAACCTTAAAATAAAAATAGTTCATGTTTTACTATATAAAACTGAACATTGTGACTCCTTTCCAAATCCAGAAGTAAGCTTCAAATTTCCCTTTACATGTCAGTAAAAATGAACCTATCGATACAATTTATTTTTCACAAGGAAAACACCTATTTCATTCTTTAACTAATCTATGAAGCCTTTCAGATATGTGGACTTCCATTCCAAGAATTCTCTGGAATATTGACTTCAAGTCCCATCCATGTTGACTAAGGAATTCTGAGGGAATTCACAGCCATGTTGACTGAGGGAGCTGAAGTACGCATATCTGGAGGGCATACAAACTGGAAAAGGCTGTTCTAGTTCAAACACACACATGCGCGCATTCTAAATTAATATATTTTATCTGTTCCACTATATATCCTGCAAATCAGCAGGCAATCAGTTGCCATAGGTCATTTGTGAACCTTGGTCTAATTTCAGGAAGAATTATGTGTAATTTCAAAATGTATTTTTGTTCTAACAAATACAGCTCAGTTCTTGTATGCAATCTGAAAGAGAAAGAGGAGAGGAACCAATAAGAAAGATAACAAAAGACCCAACAATTTTAGCTTGGGACAGTTTGGCCAAAGGTGGTATTCAGCAGGTTCTGACCAGTGGTGGGTTTCCAGGTTTTTTTTACTGTCTGTTTTCTGGTGCACTTCTGCACATGTGCTGAAGCTTCGGCACATCCATAGAAGTGTCCTGGCGGATGGCCGAAGCCTCCAGCCACCACCACTACTGGTTCTCCTGATCCGGGCCAAACCGGGAGCAACCCACCTCTGGTTCTGACCAGTTCTGGAAAACCAGTAGTATAAATTTTGAGTAGTTCAGAGAACCGATAAATATCACCTCTGACTGGCCCTGCCCCCATCTATTATCTGTCTCCTGAGTCCCAGGTGATCAGGAGGAAATGGAGATTTTCCAGTATCCTTCCCCTGGAGTGGGGAGGGAATCAATATTTTACAGTATCTGCCATGCCCACCAAGTCATATCATGCCCACAGAACCAGTAGTAAAAAAAATTGAATCCCACCACTGAGTTTGGCCCACCTTCCTTCCTACTCCCAAGCTTGAGGTAGACTTGCCTCTGATCTGCCTCAGACGCTGTATATTAGGGTCTATGGTGCTCTGGTGGCCTGGTAAAAGGAAGCAGAGTTTCAGGAAGGCTTGGGCAGATGTGAGTGTTTGATTAGAGCTTGGGTGGGGGGCTCAATTAGCTTGTAGATCTATTGAGTGCTGGAAGCAGATGCAATTCTATAACTCAGGTTACTCCCTTGGTATGGAAGATGGTATGTTGGGAGTAATTGGGAGTGAGGAAGGAAGAATGTGAGGGCAAGCAGGAACATTAATGTGGTGATGGGTGGAGGAAGATATAATCAGAAATAGGGGATAGGCTGCACTTGGAGAATTCATACAGCTGTGTGGTAGCAATGTCATATTCTAGCTGCCTATGCTCTACTCTAATGACTGGTCACTGAATCTTCAGAATTGAAGGTTTGCTGCTACTGAATGGCATGTCTGCAAATAATCCATCGCCCATGATTTGATTCCTGATGGCAGGGGAGACATGGGTATATTACCAAGATTTGATGGATAGTGAGGGAGGGGTTACCCATTCAGGGATTTTCCCACCTCATTTGGAATATGGCATCAGCAGAAACCCTAGAGCACAGGTAATAGAGTGACTCTCATTACCCAGGATTCTTTGGTGGCCTTTATAGATGCTGTCCCACAGTTGACTAGATGTGGAATTCAAGTATGTTATGTTGGGCTCTAAGGATCAGATGGGATTGCTGCTTTTGTATCAGCCACCCTGCTGAATGGCAGCCTCCCTGCCTGACCTACTGGATTCTGTGGCCAGCTTGGCAGTGAAGTTTATGGTGTTGGAGAAATTTAATCTGTCTTCAGAAGCTGTTTAGGAGTTCATGAACACCATGGCTGCCATGAACCTGACCCAAGTAACTGAGGGCCCAATGTATAGTGGTGGTCTCATGTTGAGTATGGTCTTCCTGTCAGGGCAGCAGCAACATGATTTGTAATTGGGTGAGTTTTCCATCACTCTCTTTTCATGGTGAGATCACTGAATGATTGCATTAGAGCAGGGGTATCAAACTCAATGCCTGGGGGCCGGATATAGCCCATGGGGTGCTTAGATCTGGCCTACAGAGCTGCCCTGGAAACAGTGAAGAACTGACCTATGGTCTTATGCCAGCAAAATCAGAGCTCAGAAGGGCCACACACGGGCCCTGAGCTCTGTTTTCAATAGCAGAGGGTTGCAGGAGGCCATCACAGTCGGAAACAGAGCTCGGAAGCCCATTTTCACTGGCAGAGCACTTGGGCTACCACAGGCACCCCAATACGAGTGAAGTTGAACTGGTCATGCTCATCCTGACTACATATCCCCTCCAAGGTCAAACACAACCCTGATATAGCCCTCAATAAAATCGAGTTTGACACCCCTGCCTTAGAGTATTCTGGGGCTGCTTCCTGCTATAGAAAGTGAGGCATATTTGATTGGTTCATCCCAAACATTTGAGAGAGAACTTGAGGTTATTCCTGAAGGTATGGCCTTAAATTGCTAAGTAGCAATTTAATTGCTACTTAGTATGAGACAATGACCAGAGCTTTGGATTGGATCATGTCTATGTGGTCTCTTTGTCAGAGTATATTCATACTGGAATAGACAACAAAGTCAGCCAATGAATAGACATGACAACTAGGTCAGCCAATGAGTGCTGTTTGGAAACAAACAGTATTTGCTGTAGACAGCAAGGAGCCAGGGTGTGTCTTAGTTTAACTTCTGTGCTAAAGCCGGAAACTAATCTCTTCTCTGTACTACATTAGAAGAACCACTTTTGGTATTGTATATTTGCCTTATGTGCTATTATGTACATAAAGAAGTTATTGAATCCTGTTGAATCAGTTATCTGTGTGTGCTTTCTGGGTGTGATTGCTGCAACAAACTCTGACACTCTTCCAGTGGACCTCAGATTTCTCCTTGGTATATGGACAAGGCTAGTGAAATGAAGCAAAGTAAGAGACACCTAGAATGCCGCTGAAGAGATACCATGAAGCAAATCTGATGAAACACAATCTAGAGCCACTATTGAGACCTACCTTGTGGTGATAAGGCAGCAAAGTATTGCTACTTTTCTGCCTTTACTGCATGCAGTAACCCTGTTTTAGGTGACTTGATTTCTTCTGGGGGAGTCCAAGCCAAAGATCTACTTAAAGACATGGGAGGAATATGCTACACAACTTGCAAATAAAATTGCTCAGATTAACTCCAGGTTGGTCTTTGGCCTTGGTGTAAATCCAATGAATTTGATTGAAGCACTTCCTAATGCAGTGTAATAGGTTGAGGTTAACCCTCTTAGTTTCAAGAAAGTGGACAAGGTTCTATATCTATGTTGACTGATTTAATGAACAATATATTCAATACTTACTCTATAAACCTCTGAGAGAATAAAGTATTTCTGATAGAAATGTTATTTCCATCTTATCCCAGAAATAATACAGAATGTTAGCAAGAACTTTTTACCTGTTAAGACTGCAGCAGTTTTAAAATGAATGTTCCTCAACCCAACATGTGGGGATTGGTTTTATTTTACCATTAGATGCCTTTCCAAGTTCTTTTTTTGGAATGCCATGTAATTCCAGGAAAAGGTGCAACTGCTTTAAAAGGTGAAAACAGGGGACTCTCTGAAACATGCTTTTGAAACATTGCATAGCCACCAAGGAAGCTTGCAATCACAATTATTTAGATTCATGCCCTAGGCTCTACCAAAGCCTCACATTAGCTGCAGCCAATAAAGCTGTGAAGAGTGTCTTCCCAACTCTATGAACAAACCATGAAATGTTTTGTTTTCAGCTCCTTTGCCGTTTGCTTATCTGCTGCATTTAACAATTTTGAACAAAACAGAATTCCCTTGCTTTGTTCATTCATGAAACTCCATTATATCTGTAGGAGACAAAGTTGCCCACACTTACTATACATGATTTCCCGTGCATCTTTCATAGAATCTACCTCTTCTATTATCTTTGGATTTAATTCCTTGGTATTTAGTGAATCCAAATTTAAACAGAGGAGAGTGTGCTGGCACATAGGAGCAATTTATAGGGGAAGTAGTGAAGTTTTAATAAAAGAATGGTAGCATGGAATGAAAGGGGATATACATACATACATACATACATACATACATACATACATACATACATACATACATACATATATATATATATATATATATATATATATATATATATATGTACTGATAAATAAATAAAGAGAGACTAGTATAGATCTATTTCAAGCTATTTAGCTCTCATCAGCTAGCCATACCCTTACTGGGATTTGAACCTGGGCTGTATTGCATATTAAGCAGATGTTCTAACCACTAAGCCACAGGCTCTGATCCATTATCAGCTGAGCCAGGGAGAAAGGTATATATTTAAAGTGACAATCCAGCACAAATACTACACAAATGTAACAAAGGCAACAGTAAAATATTGGGCTTTCTGTCTGGATGGTCTCTTGTGATGAGCCAATGGACAGAGAATGGAAGCAGTTAGCTTCCTCCCATAATTGGGGCACACCAGGGGTTGTGACATATATATATATATATATATATATATATATATATATATATATATATATATATGTGTGTGTGTGTGTGTGTGTGTGTGTGTGTGTGTGTGTGTACACACACACACACACACACATACATACATACATACATACACACACATATATACACATACATACATACACACACACACACATATATATATATACACACACACACACACATACATATATACACACACATATACACACATATATACACATATATACACACATATATACGTGTGTGTGTATGTGTACCTGCACTAATGCAAACAAACAAATTCCCTGGTCCAACACCTTAAAGCCACAGGACATAAAATTGATTTCAATAAGACTAGAACTATCGCCAAGGCCGAACATTTCAACAACTGTATAATCAGAGAAGCAATTGAAATAGAAAAACGCCCACACAGCATGAACAGGCGGGACGATACATCCCGCCTGCCAGCCTTTTGGAAGCCTGCCCTTATTAACAAACGAATCCCAAACAGGATGAATGACACCAGGCCCACACCCACAATAGCCACACAGAATATCACCACCAAACATCCACAAAGAAAACAGATAAAAACACAAACTGATGAGGAGGCACGACCCAGAACCAGAAGCCAAACTGCAAAAGCACAATTAGCCTCTTTAAAACCCCTCCTACCCTCACATGAAACACAACCCCCCAAACAATCAGAACAGAACACACCTCCACCAAATAAGGACACACCTCCACCCAATCAAGACACAGCCAAGCCCCCACCCAATCAGTTCAAACCCCCTCTGGCAGTTAAAAGGAAGAAACAGCTGAGATCTCACACTACTCCTGGAAACACCAAGCCTGAAGTAGCCTGAAGCAGCCTGAAGATGACGAATGAGACTTCGTCTCCAATTCTATGCGGGAGAAAACCCGAACAACTAGAGACCTACATACCAACACCCGCGAAAACCTCAGAAAACATATATATATATATATATATATACACATACATACATACATACATACATACATACATACATACATACATACATACATACATATATATATATATATATATATATATATATATATGTTATATTTATGCTGATAAATAAATAAAGGGAGACTAGTATAGATCTATTTCAAGCTATTTAGCTCTCATCAGCTAGCCATACCCGAGTTTGGGAATCGAACCTGTGCTCCATTGCCTCCAAGGCAGGGAGTTAACCATTTGAGCTACAGAGAACGACTCCTTATCAGCCAGCCAGGGTGGGAGGTATATACTTAAAGTCACAACCCCTGGTATGCCCAAGTATGGGAGGAAGGTCACACTTCCACTCTCTGTCATTAGGCTCGTCACAAGACACACACACACACACACACACACACACATACACACTTGTTTGCATTAGTGCAGGTTTTTTTTTCAACAAAATGACCTTTAAAAGTATGTAATGCATTTTATGAACAGCCCTGAGGCTTCTGCTAATTTGTAGCCTAGGAAACCAAATCCAGCTGAAATGAAATCCTAAAATTTAAAACAAGTTATCAATAGGACTATTTTGGTTTACAGCCAGGTACTTCAATTTCATCGTGATATGCATTATGCTGAAAGTTTAAGTTCGTATGCAGCAATCAAAAGTTAGTACAAAGAACCACTGTTTTCATTACATAAATTTACAGCAACAACTTTTCCAGACTTGGGTGAAATTTTGTGCGACAATACCATGCGCATACACACAAGTAATGATTTCTGAAATGGCTTTGTTACTTCTTTTCTTTTTCTTCTTATATCCCTTATAATTATGACTTACCTGTCAGCAATCATAAATTTTCCCCATTACTTAATGAGCATTATTGATTAATTTTTCAAGGTACTAATCCTGAAGCAGGCGACCTCCCAGCAAATTCAAATCAATGATAAAAGAAAAAGATGTGAAAAGCCTCCAATAAACAAAGATTGCAAAAAATATTGTTGCTAAGAAGCTTAGTCTGCATTTTATGTTCACAGTTTGGATTAAGTTTTTCCATGTTGGCTTTGCCAAATAAGAAAAGAAAAATGTATTGGGCTGGCAAATTCTTTTTTTTTTTAATATGCCAACATCCTGTAATTATCTCCTCATTTGGTCAAGGAATAGAAACACAGATTTCAAAATTTTAAAAAGTACACACTCCCCAACTCTGAAATTGTTTGGCAGAGAGTTAGTAGGTCACAAATTTATTTTGCATTTTGAAATGGGTAGCAAATACATTTGTAAAACTCTTTGTCCTGATACTGTTCATTCTTCAGCCTTGATGCTATGAAATAAAACAAAAGACAAAGTTTCTGTGCACCAGCAATGAGACACATGAAGGCCAAAGTGACTTGGTATAAATTACAGTACAAGCAGCAGACATTCCATCTAACATAGCCAACCCTATTAGTTGGGGGGGGGGGAACCCAAGTGGGTGGTAGACTGTATGTGAGTTCACATCCTCTTTGAGATTGGTTGATTAAAACAGTGCCAACTGAGATTAACACACCACTGGGAATATCCTTATTTACTCCCAGTAAGAAATGAAAGTTATCAGAAGGGATTTATTGCCAGCATTCTCATTAAAAATAAAGGATAGAGGCTGAGATATCAACCAATAGCAATCCCGTGTAGGAAAAAAGAGAATATTTGATGGTGGTGGATAATGAACGTGGCAAATCAAAATACAATGTGCATATCCCAACTATTGCTCAAACTGAGTAAGTCTGGAAAGGGAAATTGAAAGAAAGTGAGAAGTGGCTGCTACTGATCTGGCCATGAAACAATACTCTATTCAAAGCCAGTATCTGTTCTTAATATCAGGAGGCAGAAGAGTCAACTTTCCAATGGTAGAAAAAATTGAAGCAAGGAGTATTTGTGTCAATGTCAGCCTAGAAAAGCTGTTCTATAATATTTCAAGGAAAGAAACTGAATAAATATATATATTTATATATATGTGTATGTGTATGTGTATGTGTATGTGTATGTGTATGTGTATGTGTATATGTATATGTATATATATATATATATAAACATGGAAATCATTTAGGAACTCTCTAAATGTTTTAACAGTGGACTTGGCCATGGCTTGTTTCAGGAAGCAATATTTTACCTGAAGCAATAGATTTCTCTGTTTTATTTTTAACTGCTTGGGTTAAATAGTTTGAGAATCATGCATCGGAGTCTGCCACAGGTTTATTCAGAAACAAATCCTATCATTTTAATGAGGTTTGCTCCTGAGTAAGACCCCTTGTATATGGAATCCTACCTTGTTTGCAGAGAATTGCATTTTGATTTGCAGCCTTACAGGCAATGAGATCCCTATGCAAACTTTGACAGCATTCTGACCTGTTTCTGACTTAATACGATTATGACATAAGGTTTATGGCAACTATGCATTTACACTATTTTTAATTGATGATCTACCAGGGTGGATAACATTTTCTGCAACTCAGGTTTTGCTTGCTCAACTCTTCTAAAGCAGACGAGACTGATTTGAAAGAGAATTATGTTTTCTGCTTATGGGGGGGGGGGAGAGAATTAGATCAGTTCTACGTATGCATAATATTAATAAGGTTAGTATGAAAATAGTTGATCAGGCTAAGTAACTTACTGGATTTGGCCCTGATATTGTAATTGAAAATTTGTATAGCTGACACTTTTTCCAACTAATTGCAGTAGCAATTCATCAAAACATTTACTCAGAAAAATTAAGTATTGAATCTTATATGCAGATCATAAAAATGTATAATGAAATAATGAAGGTTTATTGAATAATGAAATGTTCTTGCCCTTCAGCCTGTACTAAGCTGCTTAAGCAAATTGGTCACAGATACTCATATAAATCTCCACAAAAGAAGAAAAATAGAGATGTCTTGGTTTCTAATATATTTTCCATATGTTCTTGAAAGATCTAGACTTTGTGAAGTTTTACGAGAGAAACTATTAAATAGGCTCTGCTTCTGAACGAAAAAGAAATTTCTGGGGTTCTTGATGATAGATTTAAAATTTTGCAGATGTATTTTATTTCCTTTTGTCTCTGAATTCAGAAATGGATGTTGTGCACAGCTAGTTTGAAAGCAAATACAAATAAAAGGTTTTAATTCTTTATGGTTGATATTGACCTACATCCATCATTAAGAAAGTAGCCTTCTATGTCCCCTTTGTTCTTTCTACAGTTTTACTTTTAGATTTGGGTAAAGGGGTGTGTGTGTCCTTCTACTAATGAATGTACATTATTTGTTGTGATAATTAATCATATGAGTCTCTGTGATCATCTGGAAATTTGAAGATTTTGTATTGGAGCCGAACTTCCTCTTATGTGGTGCAAGCCCACTGAAATTTGTAATTTCTTACTCATGAATGGTTTGTTCATTAATGCGGAATAGAATTGGCATAGAAATAAAAGTGGCTATCTTGCTACTAATAATCTATGAAATTACTTTAAATATAAAGAAGGTGACAATTCACACAAGTTTTCCTTTCAGTGCCATTCTTTCACACTTACTCTTCTTAAGGAAGTTTGATAACCTTAAGATCTGAATATAAGAGATGAGCAAGCTACAAGGATCTCAGATATCTATGAGTTTCTTTGATTGTCATGTAGAAATAGAAATCCTTATATAGATTGCAGAATATCTTACCAAAGCCAGGAACACATTGCCAAATACAGATTAAGCTTCTTAACAAGACTTGTAGGATTTTCCCTATAATGTAGCTGAATGCCAAGATACACAAAATCCATGGTAACTCCAAAATAGAACTATTGTTTTTCCTAAGTAACAAGGCAAAAGGAAACAGTTGAATTGGTAATTCAACTGTTTTAGGCATCATATCTGTTCATGAATTGACAGATGTATACAGAATAAGAGAATAACAGAATTGGAAGGGACCTTGGAGGTCTTCTAGTCCAACCCCCTGCTCAAGCAGGAAACATATACCATTTCAGACAGATGGTTGTCCAATCTTTTCTTAAAATCCTCCAGTGTTGGAGCATCTACAATTTCTGCAGGCAAGTTGTTCCACTGATTACTTGTTCTTTCATGTTCAGGTCTGACTAAAGTATATTGAAAATAAAATATTCACTTATTGTATCTCCATAATCTTTATCCTGGATATATTCAGGCTATCTGTGGCAAAAGATCCTGGCTCACTGGAAGATTTCTATTGCTTTAAACTAACTTAAAGTTGACACATATGCAGTTATTCATAACCCTGACTTAACCAGCAATTGCTTCAGGGCAATTCAAACTCCAGGACTTCTCAGTGTATGATATGTGAATTCCTCTCACGTCTGTTTGGTATTCTGGGAGGTATTATGAGTATTTGTCTCTCATAGAATTTTTGCATGTATGTTGATGTTTTTTTTGTGAATTTCCTTAGTTCTTATTCTTGCTACCTTTCCCTTTCTATAAGGAAATAATAATGTTATTACTTCTATCTAGGGTAGAGGCACATCTAAAAAATAATCAATTTATTATTACAGTCACAGAACAGCATTACAAATAAAACATTCAAAGCAATAATAATTAAAAAAAAACAGACAAAAATGATTTAATGGTGAATTATCAGTGAGTAATTAGGGTCTGCCTAATTTTGCGTACATTGTAACAAAATTGGGCACATTCACGTAAGTTACTTTGTACTGATCTGATAACAAAATTTGTACATAAAAGAGATCAGTATTGGCACATCTAAAATAAGTTGCATAGCCACTCAAATAACAAACACATTGGTTTTTTAAAAAAAAATTATTTAGTAAACTCAACTTGCATCTTCAGTCTTACTATTTTGCACCGTTCTCCCAGCAATTATAATTATCATTTCATCTTTTATTATTGGTTGAAAAAGCATTCATTTCAATTGCAATATTTATCATACTACCATCATTCCCTACAGATCTCAGAAATAATTTTTCTAGCTTTCCTCACTTCAGTTCAATTAATTCTAAGCATTTTTTTAATCCACCTATGGGATACGGAATCAAAGTATTTGTTTGTTTACTTGGTATTTAATCGAGACCGTGTAAAAATTTGTTTTTTTTTTCAGTTTTTTAAAAATAAAATATTGTTTTATCAATAAAAAGTTGTTTTATTTCACTTCAGAATTTTTGAATTTTTCTTTTTATTCTACATGAGGTAATGAATTTGATATTACTGTCAATGATTCTTATTCAGAGTTTCAATGTTGTACACAGAGAAGTATTTGGCTAAATATAACAGGGTTTTGTTTTGCTTTTTTCTGCCACCATCAGAAACTTTCAACCTGTGGTGAGCCAGTCATCTAATCCTTGCAAGATCGTTTGATGAAATGATTTGGAAGGCAAGAATGTAAAATGGAAAGATGTTTGAGCCAAAATCCATTGAGTTCATCTTTTTCTGCTACAATTTAATAGTTTGTCCTTTTACTATTTCTGCTGTTACTACAGTATATTCTATTAGTTCAGGTTTGACTTTTTATTTCAGGGAATTGTGTTTTCAATTAAACTCTGGAATTGCTTCTTTTAATTGCTTGAACCTACTTTCATATTATTCAGGCTGATCCTATTTCTATTTTCATTTTCACATGTTTTGGCAATAATTTTGTTGTCCAGGTTGTATTGCTTTGTCAAAGTTCTTATTTTACAGCTTTTGTTGCTTAACATTTTGTAGGTTGCTAGAATCTTTTCAAAATTGATTTATTTCATTTTCCAAACTAAATTTCTACTTCCACAGCAGATCTTTGGCCTGGTACCTTGCTTTCAATATATAACCCAATTCTATTTTACTACATCTGTGAGACTGTACATATGTGTTGATTTTGTCTTAATTGTTTGAGCAATCATATAAAAAATTATCTAGCAAAAATTTGTTTTATTTTGAATAGATTTCTAAGGAGGCAATTTTGCCTTCCCCAAAAAATTTCTCTAAATTGCCATTGATGATCAGAGAACAATGGTTCTGTTTCATTATTTTAATGGCTTTTCCAAATTTTCATTAATTCCATCCTAAAAAAAAGCATGTGTTAATTTGTTCTTCTATTAATTTTGTTTTTCATTTTCAAATATTTTGTTTTTGATGTTTTCTGTTCTTGTAATTCATTAAGTTCACTGTAAATATCTTCTCAATAGTTCAACATTGGCTACTTTGAAGGTAGATACATCTCTTGAACATGTCCATGAATTTTTAAGAACTTTTCAAGTACGTTAGAAGTTCTGCCATGTTGAAGGCACTAAGGAAACTGGTAAAGAAATACCTCAGAAACAATGTCACAAGAAGTCAAGGGTTGTCCAATATACTACCAAATGATGGTAGTATGATAAAGATTGCAGTTGAAATGAGTGCTTTTTGATAACTTGTAACCTTCAATTGAGTAAAACACCGTATGATAGGGCAAAACTTTGTCAACAAAAATACTTAAATAGGCTAAATTACCGAATGTCAGGAAGAATGTCCTGAGGGAATTAAATTTGGGGATTTTTTTCCCACTTCAGTGTTGCTGGCTGCTGCTGTCAGCACTGCAGCTGCCCTGTTGCAATCAGACATGGCCATGTGATCCTCATTTTCAATGTTTCCTCACAGCTTCCCACAAGTTGATGTGGAAACCAGAAGGAACTGATATGATTGCCGATGCCCTCATACTCCTTGCCATCTTCCCACTAGCAAGGTCTTTGGTTGTGGAAGCCTGCAGGGAAAAAGTCAATGGAGAAATGATGCAATCCCTCTGCACTGTTCTGGGAAGTTGTGCACTCCCTTCCCCACCCTGCAGCAGCCACTTACCTACTTGCTGGGAAGGAGAAGGGGAAGGGAGAATAGAGCGGGAGGGAGGTTTCCCACTCTCACATATAAATCGTAATCTATTTCCATTTAAAATGATCCCAGTACCTAAAACAGCTCTTTTAGTATATACTTCTAGCCCATTGTCAGTTTCATATATGTTTACCCCTTATTCTATTAGCACATTCTACAGTATGATTCTCTTTTTTTGTCTGATTGAAAAGCCTATTCAACAATTGTATTTAGTTAATTTTTTTCTTTGTTTTCGAGCCAAGAACTATATTGAAATATTGGAAAATATTAAAACTGATAGTCTAAACATTCATTTGAGTGACACAGATCAGAGTAGTTCACATTATAAATAACAGATTTGTCCAGTTACTCTCTTTTCCGTAAATTGTACCTGGAAGGGATCAATTTTAAGATGCAAATAGGACAAGAAGGATTAGGTTATCTTGATCCAGGTTACCTCCACCCCAAGTTAATTGCTGTTCATTATAAAAAGAGAGAGAAAAGTGTCCCAATCTTTGGATTAAAAGAGATATTTAAAATCATATCTAATTTGAAGCTCAGAAGATTTTTCTTTTTTTAGTATCTACTTTACCTGCCAAGAGTCTATAAATTCTCTCTAGCACAATCTTTTTGCTTAGTAACTATGCTGGTCTCTGACTGTAATAAAGATTTGATTTGATTTAATTTGATTTATAGGGGTCAGGGAACAAGAGGTATTTTATCTAAGAGAGAAACTCACAACAAATCCAGAAAATCTCTATTAGTGTAGAGAATCCTGATTGTAATATATTAATGAATAGCCATACATTCATGCTGTAATGATGAATCTCAGTCTTGTCTTTGATGTCATTGGGCACAAAGCTCTTACAAAATGTTTGAAGTGTCTGGCTCTGTTATAATGATTTATAATTCTCTTGAACCAAAGCAAAAATTGCTTATAAAAATCATTTTTGAAATAAAAAATGAATTACGACTAGAGGGCCTGGGTTTGTTTCAAAAAGAGATCACCTACAAGGAACAAATTATTTTAAAAGCTGCGGGTTCTAGTGTTTTGAGATAGGCAGTCCACCACTCAGAATTTCAAAGTATTGATAATTAAGATCAGTTTATTGAAATGTCAATCTTGTTAACAAAAAAATTCTCCACTGCAATATTAATGGCAAATCCCATTCTGTATAACAAATGTGACCAACATCATTGCCACCTTTCCTCTTGTGACAGTTTCTTTCTCTTTTCTTTTTTTCCAAACATTCCCATTCCACCTCACCCCCCCCCCACACACACACCATGAGCATTTCTAGACACACTTTGAAGTGGCCCTGGTGATCATCTTCGTTTCTATCAGTTTCAAAATACTGAGAACCAGCTGAGAATACACAATGCCCATCTATGCTGTCCCTGCAGTTGAACAATAGCAGTTTGATGATGATAATAATAATAGTAATAATAATAATAATAATAATAATAATAATAATAATAATAACTCCGCCGTTGCCGGTCCCAAGCCCGGATGAGAAAGGAGGAAGGTTGGGAACAGGTTGGCATCTGGTCCCGTAAAAAAACCCCCGCCAACCCATACAATATGGTGAAAAAAACGAATAAGAATTCCATACCGCATCGGTCGTCGTGCGGGTTAACAAGGGCCGCGGCGGATGTTGGGGTCCCTGGACATCCGTCGACAAGTGGGCTACAAGTGGACCAGCCAACAAAACGACAAAAATATAGTGCAGATGAAAACCGTGCCATAATGGCCTGTTACTACAACTCAGAGCCAGAAAAAAGAGGATATTTAAAGCGAATGTATGAATTATGGAAACAACAATATCCAGATTCAAATGTTAGTGAACAACGACTAGCAGATCAAAGGCGATTTATTATACGGAATAAAGTGTTTAGTGAAGTTGAACATGAGGAAATTCAGGCAAATTGCAAAACCCAAAAAACAATATCACAAGCAGAAATAACTGATATTCAAGACACAACTAAAGACATTATAGTAGAACTCCCAGAAGGAGCTCTCGGGGAGGAAATAACATCACCACCACTAGAACCAGTTATCACTGAACCAACTGATGAACTAACTCAAAAACAAAAAGAATTGAAGGATAAGATCATGGAGCATTTTCTGCTTAATGAGGAAAGGCAACGTTTACCATCACTAAAAACTGTGCCTAAGAAAATTTTGGCCCCTATCATGAAAATGGTTAATGCAGTGTTTTCAACAATTGAATCGGGATCCATCTTGGAAACAAACCAGTTAATGTACAGCGCAGCTGTAATAGTCACTAATGAACTAGGCATTAAAATTAAAGTACCTAGTCACACAACAGAAAAAGCATCAAAGCCAAAGTGGAAAATCCGTCTAGAACAAAAAATCAAAAAATTAAGGGCAGATGCTAGTAACTTAAAGAACATGCATGAGCAACGGCTTAAAAACAACAAAATCATAGATCGGCTAATCAGAAGATATAGATTGGATACAAGAAACATCAATGAAGCTGTAGAGATTGTAAAACAGCAGATAACAGCAACAGCTAGAAAAATTGAAAGATATGAGGCACGAATCATCCAATATAAACAAAATCAGCAATTTCGATCAGACCAACGGCGTTTTTATCAAAGTCTTAATGTGAATGGTGACACCAAAAGTGAAAAACCAGAAAAGCAGGCCACAGTTGAATTCTGGAAAGAATTGTGGGAAAATGCAAAGGACTACAACAAGGAAGCAAAGTGGATACATGACTTTGAGAAAAGCATTGGCAACAAACAAATGCAAGTATTAGAAATAACAACTGAGATGATCAAAAATCGAGTTAAAAAGGTAAAGAATTGGACATCACCTGGAAAGGACCAATTACATGGTTTCTGGCTCAAATATCTGACCAGTTTACATGCAATATTGGCCAGGCAACTGAATGAAATTTTACAAAAGGGCCAAATTGATGAATGGTTGACAACTGGAAAAACATACTTGATTCAGAAAGATCCAACTAAAGGAACAACACCTGAAAACTATAGACCAATAACATGCTTACCAACAACCTTCAAATTACTCACAGGCATTATTGCAGATAACATGATGGATTATTTGGAAACAAACAACATCTTGCCAGTAGAGCAAAAAGGCAACAAAAGAAGGAGCAGGGGCACAAAAGATCAGCTTCTAATTGATAAAATGATATTAGAAAATTGTAAGAACAGAAAAACGAACTTGAATATGGTCTGGATTGATTACAAAAAGGCATTTGACTCACTGCCACATAGTTGGATCATAAAATGCTTAGAAACAACTGGCATTAGCAAAAATATTACATCCTTTACTGAAAAGGCAATGAAACAATGGAGAACTGAGTTGGCAGTAGGGAATGAGAGCTACGGAATGGTTAATATCAAGCGAGGAATTTTCCAGGGTGATTCACTTTCACCTCTTCTCTTCATCATCGCAATGATCCCACTATCAGTAATCTTAAAAAAAATGAAATTAGGCTACCAAACAGCCAAAAAAAAGCTGAAAAAATTTCGCATTTACTATATATGGATGATTTGAAACTCTATGGAAAGTCAGAAATAGAAATCCAATCATTGACAAATACAGTCCGAGTATTCAGCACCGATATTTCAATGCAGTTTGGCATGGAAAAATGCGCCACTGTATCCATAAAAAGGGGCAAAATCACTGCATGTGAGGGAATTGAAATGCCCAATGGCCAACTAATTAAATGCAAAGAAAATGAAGCCTACAAATACTTAGGCATTCTGCAGTTGGATAACATCAAGCATGGAGAAGTAAAAACTATTGTCAGGCGAGAGTACACCAACAGATTTAGGAAAATTTTGAAATCTAAATTGAATGGTGGAAATACAATCAAGGCCATAAATACCTGGGCAATACCAGTTATAAGATACACAGCTGGCATAGTTAACTGGACACAAGCTGATTTGGACCTTTTGGACTGAAAAACCAGGAAACTAATGACAATGCACTACAGTTTACATCCACGTGGTGATACTGATAGACTATATCTGCCCCGAAAATCAGGTGGCAGAGGATTATTACAAGTGAAGCAAACAGTTGAAGAAGAAAAACATGCACTGGCTGATTATTTAAAAGACACTCAAGAACATCTATTAATCGAAGTAAAGAACAAAAATCTACTGAAGGCCCAACAGACAAAACAAGAATACAGAAAAGATGTGATAAAATCAAGAATGGAGAGTTGGCAGAACAAAGCACTGCATGGTCAATTTCTGGAAAAAATAAAAGATAAAGTGGACAGTGAACAAACTTGGTTATGGTTAAAAACAGGTACATTAAAGAAAGAAACAGAGTCACTAATCCTGGCTGCGCAAGAACAAGCTATCCGCACAAATGCCATTAAGGCCAAAATCGAAAAATCCTCTGATGATGCCAAATGCAGACTTTGCAAAGAAGCTGACGAAACTGTTGATCACATACTCAGCTGCTGTAAAAAAATCGCGCAGACTGATTATAAATTGCGGCACAATTCAGTAGCACAAATGATCCATTGGAATTTGTGCAAAAATTATAATATTAAAACAGCAACAAACTGGTGGGAACATCAGCCTGAAAAAGTCACCGAAAATCAGATGGTCAAGATCTTGTGGGATTTCCGTATACAAACCGACAAAATACTGGCGCATAATACACCAGACATCACACTGGTTGAGAAAAATAAGGTCACAATCATAGACATTGCAATACCAGGTGATAGCAGGGTCGCCGAGAAGGAACATGAAAAAATCGCAAGATACCAGGACTTAAAAATCGAAATTCAACGACTATGGCACAAACCAGCAGTGGTAATTCCAGTGGTAATTGGCACACTGGGTGCTATTCCAAAAGCACTGGAATTACATTTAAAACAGTTAAAAATTGACAAAATCACCATCAGTCAAATGCAAAAAGCCGCACTGCTTGGATCTGCACGCATATTACGAAAATACGTTACGACGTCCTAGGCCCCTGGGTGGGGCCCGACTAGTAACCAATGCCAAATCCGGCGAAACAACTGGCCGCTGTGATACAATTGTACAACAACAACAACAACAACAACAATAATAATAATAATAATAATAATAATAATAATAATAATAATAATAATAATGGCGGTAAAACCAGAAGAAGGCTACAAGTACTTGGGGATTTTAGAGGCCTTTGACTTAATGCATAATAAAGTCAAGGAATTAACTTCAGTCAAGTACATTCAATGAATTCGCAAGATATTAAAGTCCAAATTGAATGGAGGAAACATCATAAAAGCCATAAATACCTGAGCTATACCTGTGATTCAATACTCTGCAGGAATAATTGACTGGACCCAGATGGAGTTGGACAATTTGGACAGAAAAACAAGGAAGCTTATGACAATGAATCATGCTTTGCACCCTAAAAGTGATGTTGACCGATTATATCTACCAAGAACAGAGGGTGGTCGAGGACTCCTACAAGTAAAACAGACTGTGCAAGAAGAAAAACACAGCCTGAATGATTACATCCAGAAAAGTGAAGAACCAATGATTAAGGAAGTAAATAAAGGAAGCATTTTAAAGACAACTAAGTCAAAAGCTGAATATAAAAAAGAAGTAATTGAAAAGCGAGCAGAAAATTGGAAAAACAAAGCTATGCATAGCCAATACTTGAAAAGTATTGAAGGCAAAGCTGACCAAAAGCTAACTTGGAACTGGTTAAGATCAGGAGCACTACAAAAAAGAAACGGAAGGCTTTATTTTGGCAGCTCAAGAACAAGCCTTAGCCACAAACTGCATGAAGGCAAAAATTCAACATGTTACCACCAACAGCAAATGTTGCCTCTGTAATGAGAAAGACGAAACAGTCGACCACTTGATCAGTGGGTGCAGCAAAATTTCACAAACTGACTACGTACAACACCATGACTGCGTTGCTAAGATCATTCACTGGAAATTGTGCCAAAAGTTTGGATTTGAGTACAGCAAAAAACACTGGGAACATCAGGTTCAGAAGGTTTTAGAGAATGAGAAAGTCAAGATCTTGTGGGACTTCAGAATTCAGACTGACAGGTACTTGGCCCACAACACACCTGACATAACAATAGTTGAAAAGAAAAAAGTATGGTTCATTGACATTGCAATACTTGGAGATGCACGAATTGAAGATAAACAGCAAGGAAAAATCACAAAGTACCGGGACTTACAAATTGAAGTTGAGCAACTGTGGAAAAAGAAATCATGTGTTTCCCGATTGTAATTGGAGCCCTTGGTGCAACACCTAAAGGGCTACCTCGCTATTTGGAAATTTTAAATTTATCAGACTTGAACATTCTGGTTCTACAAAAAACCACCCTACTTGGAACAGCTTATATCCTCCAACGTTACCTTAACAGTTCCTAGGTCCTAGGTTAGGACTTGAGCTGCTGTGAAACCCAAAGGCTGTGAATCTCACCAAAGATTAACCACATCATAATAATGTAAGCAGCAACAAAAAATCACAAAGTACTGGGACTTGCAAATTGAAGTTGAGCGACAGTGGAAAAAGAAACCCTGTGTTTCCCGATTGTAACTGGATCCCTTGGAGCAATACCTAAAGATCTACCTCGCTATTTGGAAATTTTAAATTTATCAGACTTGAACATTCTGACTCTACAAAAAAACCACCCTACTTGGAACAGCTTATATCCTCTGACGTTACCTTAACAGTTCCTAGGTCCTTGGTTAGGACTCGAGCTGTTGAGCTACCAACCAGCCCCAAAGATGTAAATCTCACCAAAGGTTAACATGATGATGATGATGATGATGATGATGATGATGATAGCACTTCCAAAAACAGCATGTATGACATCACATTGTTGCAAATAAAGGATAATAATAACAATATTTTGTATCAGCCAATGGCAAAAGGTCACACAGCTTGGATCTACACAGCTTGGATCCACGCCTATACTATGCTGATCAGTGGTGGGTTTCAAAACATTTTCGAACCTACTCTGTGGGTGTGGCCTCCTTTGTGGAAGTGGCTTGCTGGCCATGTGACCTGGTGGGAGTGGCTTGCCAGCCATGTGTTTTCTTTCTTTCTTTCTTTCTTTCTTTCTTTCTTTCTCTCTCTCTTTCTCTCTCTTTCCTTCCTTTTGTCTCTCTGTCCCTTTTTCCTTTTTTTCTTTCATCTCTCTCTCACTTTTTCTTTCTTTTTTTTCTTTTTTTCTTTTTTTCTTTTTTTCTTTTTTTCTTTTTTTCTTTTTTTCTTTCTTTCTTTCTTTCTCTTTCTCTTTCTCTCTCTGCGTGAGTCTGTGTGTGTGTGTGTGTGTGTGTGTGTGTGTGTGTGTGTGTGTGGTGAGTTTCAAAATTTTGGGGAACCTCTTCTGTAGGTATGACCTAACCGGTTCGGTAGATTTGACGAACCAGTTCTACCGAATAGGTGTGAACTGGTAGGAACCCACCTCTGATGCTGATGTAGTGCAACATCCTAGATTCTTTGGAAGATCTTGATGTGTATTAAGGCCAATGCCAGATAAAGAATGGGCAGCTGTAATTTCACATTTTTGTGTCAACAACAACAATAACAACAACAACAAGATGCCAGACTTAATAATTGTAAGTAAGAAAGACAAAAAGTCTGGATAAGCATGGCAGTACCTGAAGACAGCAAAATAGAAGAAAAGAAATTGGAGAAGATAACAAAGACCTGTAAACAGAAGTAGAACAACTGTCGCAAAAGAAAGCAAAAGTAGTATCAACAGTAACAAGTACCTTGGATGCAATCCCAAACAACTGTAGCATTATTGAAATGCCAACGGCTTTGACAAGTTCACCATCAGTCAATTGCAAAATGAAGCTTTACTGGGATTAGTTTGGGAAGATACCGTTTAACACCATAAACTATCTACCTATCCTCTTCCACACTTCTTAGTTTTCCCTGCACATTGCCCACATTTATCTGCTGTCTACAATAAATAAATACATAAATAAACAAACAAACATTTACACTGGAATTAAAGGATCTGGCTAGCAAGCCATCATTCCTCCTTTATTAAACATTCCACTGAGTATTGTGAAAATGGTGTGATACATTTTATCAGTTTTGCAGTGAAGTGGTTTTTTACAACCTTTTATCAGGTTGTAACCTGCAGTGAGAGTTGAACTGGGAAAGACAAGGCAATTGCCACTACCTTGAGGAATTGGGATACTCTTGGGGGGGGGGGGGGCTGCACTATTATCAACTTCCACTCCATCAGAATAGCAACATTCTCTCGTTTCTCTCTATTGCTTCACTTAAACAGGAAAGAAAAAGAAATTTGGAAATCCAAGCAGCCTAGTGCTTTTGTTGCGCTCCTATTCTTCCCATGCCAAAGAGAAGTGGGAAGCAGACTGAATGCTCGCCAGTTTTATCCCCCTTCTAAAATAAGCCAGCATTCCCTTAAAAAGATGTTAGGTGTGCATAGAAGGGAGGGAGTAAGAGTTCCCTCCAGTGGTGAAAGGGACTGCCCACATCATCTGCAGAGCTTCACCACTGCAAAAATAATATAAGAAAGAAAGAAGAAAGAAAGAAAGAAAGAAAGAAGAAAGAAAGAAAGAAAGAAAGAAAGAAAGAAAGAAAAGAAAAGAAAAGAAAAGAAAAGAAAAGAAAAGAAAAAGAAAAAGAAGGAAGGAAAGAAAGAAAAATATATCTAGATAGATAGGTGATAGATAGATGATAGATGATAGATAGATAGATAGATAGATAGATAGATAGATAGATAGATAGATAGATAGATAGATAGATAATCAGCTTAGCTACCAAACTCAGCTAATGTAATGAGATCATAGAGATCCAGAGCTGTTTTGGAATTGGCAAAACATCATATGTAGAAATGCGCTGGGTTTCTTTGCTTCTAGATTTCATCTGCCAACTGCAAAGTTAATAAGTTTTCCATACTGTCATTCACAAAGAAAGTTATTGCAATATCCTTTGAGGGTGTTTCCAGATGCTTGCAGGTTCTCTGACTTCAGACTAGACAATGTAGGATTTGGGCAAAGATAGAGGCTTTTTACTAAAAGGCTTTAGTTATTAATGACATGTAGAACTAAAATCCATGTCCATGTTGTAGAACAGAATGGGCTCATACTTCCATTTATGTACATCTCTCCAGTGAATATCTCTTTGCCAGAGAGTGGGGTTTGTCAAAATCAAGTGTCTACTAGGTTTCACCGCTTCAGCATTTATTTAGTTGCCAAAGTACATTAATAGTATTTTAAAGAATGTTCTTTGTATTTTTTTTTAAAAGAATTTGGCATATTTTCCCTTTCTTTTCCATTCTCTTGTCTCCTCCTGGCTTCAAGAGCTTATTGCAAGGAGAAACTCTAAACCTGATTCATGAACTGCCACTGTCCCACACAGAACAACTGAGATTTTCAAAGATAAGATATATTATTCAGTCTCAGCAGTTCGTACTGAATGAAATGTATTCCCTCACACAGGTATTACACTCAGATGCTCACCATCAACTGGAGGCTATCAACTCAAAGATCAGCACTTCCAGTTATTCTCCAAATAGTTCAGGATTTGGAAGCAGTTAGTTGCTATTTCAGATCTGCCAGGGGCTTTATCCTATTACTCCTTGAATAGGTGCCCTACTATTCTGAAAGGAAAATAAAGGTAGCATTTTGGTCTCCTCAAGTAACTAGTAAAATAAATAAATAAAAATACAAAAATTACCCAAGGTCCCAAAGCAGATTAGACTTTAGAACAGTCCACCCCAATGCAGTCTACGCCAGACTACAGTTTCCAGGATTCCAAGAAACGATGCCCAATTTGATAGCCTCTTGAGGGCATTATATTAAGGAAGACAACATTAGTATGCAGCAGTTCAAAACTACTAGCTTTTTTATCTTCAGCCTTGCAGTACAACTTACATTTTTTTCTGAAAAACAAAGTTCCTTTGCCTTTGGGATTTTGTTATTAAATTAGGATAATTCAGTTTTGCATTTCTTTTCATATCTTTTCGGATGTAAGGATAGCTTAGTAACTTTTAAAGCTAAGTGTCACCATTTTAATACTCTATGTCACCTTTCCTTAACATCTGGAGGATACTAAGATGTAATCAGAAATTTTAAAAACAACTACACATAAACAGAAAGAGATAGGGAGAGAGAGAGAGGGAGGGAGGGAGGGAGGGAGAGGGCAGTCTTATTCTCAATCTTTGGTACACTCATGTACCATCACAAACAATCCACTACAGTAAGTATCTTCAGAAGTGGGTTCCTATAAATTCCATAAGATTTAATACCAAATAAGTATTAAAAATGTTCGTATTAGAACAAATTAAAATTAAGTGTCAAACTTAGCAGCAAATTCTCATTTGGGAACAATGCCTTATTTAATTATAGAGTGCGCAAATTATTGAGGGGAAGGGGTGCTGTTGTTATTTTATTAATGAATTCTTTTTACTAAAAAATGTTTGAAACTTTGTATGGAGTGTAAGGTTGAGAGCATTAAGATGTTACAACTGACTGCACTGAGCTTCTGAACTTCATGATGCTCACAGTATGCTCAGCTTGAAATCAAGACAGTTGTCAAGATTTTGATGTTATTTTTTTAAAAAACAGATTACCGTAGTATTACAAATATTTCAATTCTAAACAAGAAAGATGTGTTTTGCAAAGCCATTGGCACACAGGTACACGTTTCTGTTACAAATCTCAAATCCAAGTAGTGAGAAAACCCTTTGCCTAGTTTTACACCTCAGTTAAATCACCACTATATCATTTTAGGGAGAACAGTTAGATTTGTACACATTTTCCTCCAAAATCACCCTTACTTAAATGATTGAAGAGCCAAAGTGGGGCAGTGGTTAGAATGCAGTACTTCAGATTACTTCAGCTGACTGCTAGCTGCAGTTTGGCAGTTCAAATCTCACAAGCTCAAGGTTGACTCAGCCTTCTATCCTTCCGAGGTGGGTAAACTGAGGACCCAGATTGTTGGGGAAAATATGCTGACTCTGTCAATCGCTTAGAGAGGGCTATAAAAGCACTATGAAGCAGTATATAAGTCTAAGTGCTATTGCTATTAAGTAACAATAACTCTGTCAGATGAACAATTTACAAAAACACAGTAAGAAACACAGCTACACATGGTTCTAAATGTATGATCATCCATGGACTAAGTGGCAAAGGGGAGGCCTTTTCTGGATTCTCAAGATTTGATATACGCTCAAAACTACATATCACTTCAGAGGTTTTTTTCCCCACATTTATTAAACAAGCAGAAAAACCGATTGTTTAGCATTTTATTTGGATTTCCCAAATTTCTGATACTGCAATTTACAATTATGTTCATACTTTGCACTAAGTGATATGCTTTTTTTTTCCTGGGGAGGGAGGGGGGACTGTGAACTGTGTGGACCCAGCCACAGTGGTTTGTAAACAACACTAAACTGTGGCTTAACGTGCGCTTTTTGCCAATTGCTCTTTTATAAAATGTGGCTCTTAATACTTGTCCTTACTGTTTGTCCCAATTCCACCAATGTATCTGTGATGAGTTCATGTCTTCCTTTTTCTCTGAACAATAGAGATAACACCCCTGTTCATCTTTGCTGGGAAAATCTGATTTAGCCTTCTTCGGGGGTTTGCAGGTAGGAAAATTAGCATAAGGACAAAGTATTGCTACATTATTACCTATTTAGCACCTGATTAAACATTATTTAACCTACTGGCACTGGTCCAATGCATAACTCTTCAGGGATTTTTAAACATTTTTTGCAAATGTACCATTGTTCTGATGAAGCAGGCATCTGTGCACCCATCAGTATCTTCCACTATCATTAGGGTAATTTGGTTCCCTGGGCAACGTTCCAGGAACAGAGGTGTCCTGATTACAGACATTCTGATGATGTAGAGCTGACAGTAGTCATTCACAAAAGGAAGGCAAACACATTGTTTAACAGTCACCAGCAAGCATGTCATAAAACGGAGGCCTTCTTAGAGAGACCAGTCAACAGCATTACTTCATAACTAGCTAACTAAACTGGAGGGGAATATATTCATATGACCAGCACTTTCTTCACCAATCTTATTTCCCAATAAAAGCTTAGGAAATCATTATTTTGTTCTACATAAGGAGAGGGAGAACTCATCCAGGTGAAAAAAATGGGATTACCTGAGCTACCCAGAATAGAGGAATTCTAAATGAACTGCCATTTTATGCAGTCGTTATACAATTTATTCATTCGTTTATTCTGCCTAAGCCCTATTCATATGGTTTTCCAGCCTTCCTTTTGCAGGAGACAGATTGTGATCAGGACTTACTTGAAAAGGAATTTAATTAAATCTGTTCTGATTAAAAGACCGAGTGGCTGTTGTGTTTCCCTCCCAAAGATTTGGCTACTATTCCACCACTCAGGCTGGGGGGTCAAATTTTATACCCCTCAGAGAGGGTTCGCAACTTGGGAGTCCTCCTGGATCCACAGCTGTCATTTGACCACCACTTGGCGGCTGTGACCAGGGGGGCATTCGCCCAGGTTCGCCTGGTGCGCCAGTTGCGACCCTACCTGAATCGGGAGGCTCTCACAACAGTCACTCGGGCCCTTGTGACCTCTAGGCTGGAATACTGCAATGTGCTCTACATGGGGCTGCCCTTGAGGAGCATCCGGCGACTTCAGCTAGTGCAGAATGCAGCCGCGCGAGTGATCGCGGGTGCACCCCGATTCACCCGCATTACACCTATCCTCCGCGAGCTGCGCTGGCTACCTGTTGATCTCCGGATGCGCTTCAAGGTGCTATTAATCACCCATAAAGCCCTACATGGCAGTGGATCTGGATACTTGAGAGACCGCCTTCTGCCAATTACATCCCTGCGACCGATAAGATCCCATAGATTAGGCCTCCTCCGTATTCCATCGGCCAGCCAATGTCGGCTGGCAACTACAAGGAGGAGGGCCTTCTCAGCAGTAGCCCCGACCCTTTGGAACGAGCTCCCCGTGGAGATTCGTACCCTCTCCACCGTCCAAGCCTTCCGCATAGCCTTGAAGAACTGGCTCGCCCGTCAGGCCTGGGGATAGGATAGTTACCCCTCCCGAATGATGAATGTATGTTGCTTGCTATTTTATTACTTGTTTGTCCTAATGTCTGTATTTCCCCTTCCCAGTTTTTGTGTGAGCCGCCCTGAGTCCCCTCAGGGAAAAGGGCGGCCTACAAATTCTAATAAATTCTAATTCTAAATTCTTAAAATGCATTAAGTGTGTGAGGAATGTGACTATGTAAGTGTAGGTGAATTGATCCCACAAATGAGCCTTCCATAAGCCTATGGCTATATAACATATTCAACTTACATCACACTATGAATTGTGTATAGTCATTATAATTGAATGTTCATGACTCGTTTGATTTTATATTTGCTTATCCATGTGTGCTTTTTTACCTAGATGCCTCCCATTGCATGAAATGTATTGTGCGAAGGAAACCACACGAGTCTAAGGTCTGCTCTTGTAGTATCCTTTATATGTTGACCAATAGGAACAAACTCAGAACTGGATATTTTTTCCGAACTTCTAACATATTTACTTGGAAGAAAAACATAAATGCGAATGATAGCTGTGATTAGGAATGATCTGCAGTGATTATGGTGGTGCAGTGGTTAGAATGCACTATTGCAGGCTAATTCTGCTGACTGCCTTGAGTTTGATTCTCACCACCTCAAGGTTGACTCAGCCTTCCATCCTTCAGAAGTAGGTAAAATGACCCAGATTGATAAGGTCAATATGCTGATTCTGTAAACTGCTTAGAGAGGGCTATAAAGCTCTGTGAAGTGGTATATAAGTCTAAGTGCTATTGCTATTGTATGAAATTAGAGAGACCAATGTGGACTATTTTCTATACTAGGTGTGGACTATTTGCTTTTAAAGTTGCAGAATAAAATTGTTAGAACCTCAACTGTGCTGTCTCCCATCTCCAAAGGTGAGTTGGGTAACTTTGATTACAGATCCTTCTTGATATCAACACCCTGATTACAGAATTATGTAATTCTCTTTCCATTGCTGTTTGCTTAGCAGCAAACCTGACTGCATTCCAACATTACCTAAACTCAGCACATCTTTTTTTCCAGTGTTTTATTTTTGACAGATTTTTAAAGGGACAGTTTTGTTAAATGTCTGTGGAAATTCTCAGTCATCTGGGTCATGGTTGTCCCAAAGGTGTTTTTCCAAAAAGCAACTGGACTGTCTTGGGGTTTTTTTTGTCTTTGAAAATAGTTTGCTCCTCATTCAAGAAGCTTCTGAATTGAAGAAACTTCTTGGATGAGAAGTGAAACATTTTCAAAGAAAGAAAAAAAACCCACAAAAGTCCAGCTGCCTTTTGGAAAACAATTTTGTTACTTTTAGAAATTAACCTGGTGATGTTATTGTGATAGGGTTTTTTGTATCTATATCAATGATTTTAACACATTATTAAAATTTTTGTTGAATAGTAATTTGAAAATATTTTTAAACTACATATTCCTTACATACTTACATAGGTATCATAACTCCATATTGAAGATTAACCTTAGCAATGTTCTACAGACAGAACAGAAAGGCAGAAATGAGGCAACCTTTGTTAAAGCGAATATGATACTCTGAATAGCTTGCCTATAAATTGCATTTAATGGAAATGCATATCCTGTATGGATTAGGCTGTTAGCCAATGGCAACGATAATTAAAATCTGCCATGTACATGAAGTTTATTCCCATAAAGGAATATTTCTACCTATACACCATGTTCATAGTACAAGAAATAAACAGTATTCATTTTAAGTCTTAGCTCAGGAGGCTAATATGATTTAATAGCTCTAATGGAAATGGTGGGATGAGTCCCATGCTACTGGGAAAGAGCTGAGGATATTTAGGAGTACTAATATTGTTTATGACATGGCTAGCTTAAAGCCTTCAGGACTTCTAATTGATTATGTTGCCTTGCAGGAAAAAAATGTGAAGCTGCAAAGAGACAATTACAGTGGGAATATGGAACATAAGAAAGAAATTCAACATAGTGAAAGATGCAGTGACTGGTTACACACTGATATCTTAATTCAATCAGAAAATCATCTGTTTGCTCTTCACAAATTACATTCTCAAAAAACAAAGAAGGAAGAGCATTTGTTTCATAGAAAGGCTGTAGTACAAGAAAGTACTTGGGTAGAATGCAGTCAATCAATCAAATATAATTAAATTTCTTGGATAGCCCTTTTATGTGACATTTATCCAAGTTTATCTCCAATCATTGATATGGAGAAAAGGAGTTTAATGAGTTTTATAGTCAGGTTCAAACTGAAATTGGCAGAACAAACAAGCAATTGTATCCCAAGTGGTTGGAGATGAGAATGACAACGTTGAAAATAGGAGGAGGAAAACTAAGTTGGACTATAGGATTTAGTAAAGCAAAATGAAACAGGAAACTATAAATTTCTGCCAATTCAGAGATTAGCTATAGGGTTAGTGGTTAAGGCACCAGGCTAGAAACTGGAAAATGGTGGGTTCTAGTCCCACTTTAGGCATGAAAATCTGCTGGTGGTTTTGGGCCAGTCACATTAATGTAATGTAATAACACATTGTATTATCAGATTAAACATTTGATTAAAGTATTCCATAGTCCTGAGGAATCGTCTTAGCATTTTACAAATAAAATACACAACATATGCAACATATTATAAGACACTTTAGAATCTGTATATTCAGTGTGTTCTATGTATTAATTTTTCCCTAGATAACTTATTACCTCATATTACATCCATTTATGGTTTCTACACTTTAAAGAAGGTTTGGAGAACTGGCTCAGAGAAAGGCAGTGAGAAGGAAATTAAAAAGTATGTCCTGTGAGGAGAAATTGTAGAACTGTGCTATGTATAGCCTTGAAAAGATGAGACCATATACCCACATGATAACACTATTCAAGTACCAGAAAGGATGTCACACAGAAGAAGATCAAAATTTATTTTCTATCACTCCAGAATGTAGATCACAGAACAATGGATCAAAAAAGAAAGTCAATACTAAGAGAAGGACTTTAGAAAAGACTTTAATAGCAGTTCAACAGAGGAGCGAATTACCCAAAGGTAATGGGCTCCCATTTACTAGATGTGTACAAGCAGTTGCTAGACAGCCATTTATCATGGATGCTTTAATTTGGATCTTACACTATGATTTAGGCTGTGTAATTTAGGCAGCATGCTCAGTCAGTCAAAAGCTTTACTCTTGAGTCTGTGCATGTGGGCGTGTGTGTGCAAATATATCAGTAAATGTATCAAAATATACAAATTAAATGGAAAACATAGGGAGGCTCTTCAACAGTGAATTTTTTGGTATTTAATTATAATCTGATCTCTCCTCTCTCCTTGCTATCTTTTGCCAAAACAAAACCAGCCCTGATATAAAATAGGCTACAACATGATCTAATGCAGGAAAATACTTTAACACATTATAGATGTGTTTTCCGTATCCTCCCATCTGTACCACCAAATGTTTAACTTCTCAGAAGAAGTGATACTGGTGCATAATAATTCACTATTGCTCTCATTAAAAGTCACAGTTAGTTAAAGACAGAGCTACCCTTTCATTACTCTTTGTTCACTTTCTGACAGAATACTGTAAAAGGTTAACTTTAGTGGGGACAACTATAACACTAATCAAGTGCTGTCAGCTATGAGTGGACCAAGATGTTACATCTACAGAGAAAGATCACAAACAAAAATGATAAGCAGAGGAAGATTGAAAATTACTTAGATTGTTAGGTTAAGTATGTACTCAGGAATGTGTCATTAAGATTTGAGGTTATTGAGCGATGGAAGAAATGAATTGGGTAGTGTTTTGGCAGCTTTTATGACAACTCACCTTGGGTCAAGCAGGGTGTGAGTCAATGGTGGGTTGAAGTTGATTGGGTGATTGGATGAGAACTTTGAGGATACTGTAGATAGTTTCAGGAATTAAAGGAAAGGGGATTACAGAATAATTAGAGCAGGCAGTAGCATATGACAGAGGGACAAATATAGAAGGTATTCTGACCTAGGCTTCCCAAGAGCATGAAGCAAACTCCTTGTCCCAACAGAAATCCCTTTTATTTATTTACTGCGAATTCTGCTCATTCACATCCATCAAAGTCTTTCAAGGGAAGATTTACAGTCACAGACCTTATCTGGCTTGGAGAGCTGCCAAGCCAATATCTGCAAAACTCGGCAAGGAGTCTTGGAGAGTCACGGACCAATTAAGCAAACTAATTGGCTCCTGCAAACTCCACTTCCCTTTCGTTTCTCTTTATTTCCTCTGGGAGGGAACATTCATCATCCACCTGTGACCTTACTCCCAAGTCAACCCCTGTTCTTTAGCTGTTCCCTTCTTCTGACAACTCTGCGCATGCACACACTGGGAACAGGCTCCAGCTGTTCATTTGCCACAGTGATGTCTACTCTGAAGGCTGGCATACAGCTCTGGCCCCCTCTCTGGCTCCGGCTCTCTGGCTCTGACACAGAACCCTCATCAGAACCTTCCCCAGTCTCCAGGACTGGCCCATGTTCCTCCTTAACCTCCTCACTGTCTGAATCTGTTGCCAGTTACGCTGGCCGCTGGCAGACCACAACAGAAGGCAGAGTTGACATTTGATACTGAATTTACTTTCCAGTTCCTAGTATTCATCCCTGCTGCCAGGTCACAAAATCTCAGTGGTCCTGATGATCTTTGACTAGTAATATTAAAAGCCAGGACAGTAAGTAATAAGGCTACCCAAATCTATGACCTTTTAGAATGTGGTAGGGGGCCATTGTTATCCTTAATGGTTTTCAAAGACTGGGTACCTGACTGTGTTACCCTCTGTATGGGCTCTAGGAGCAGTTGGGTTTGTTGGTTTGTTGCTGGTTTACTGGCCACCCGGCTATACAGTGAGATCCTTTAATGAGCTGCTTTGTCTTGTTGTTCATTTGACAATTAAGTCGCCAGAATAAATGATTCTGGGATGCTTTAACTTGACCTCATACAGCAAATGAGTATAGCTGAGGAATTCATGGCCACTGTGGCAGCCCAGGACCTAAACTAAGTTATTGAGGGCATGGAGGACATATTTGGAGTCATATACTCAACCTGTGGTGTTGGTTTTTAAAAAAATCATAAGATCTGAAGATTGAGGGCATCACCACCAGTTTGTCAGGGTCATGTTGCTTTTTATTTGCTTTTTGGGGGGAGGAAGGATATAGATGAGTGGTCATACTACCCCAATGAACCTGGATGAATTTGAGAGTGAGCTTGGGGTTTTCTCTGTGAATTTGACAGGTGGTTCCACCAAAACCTTAGGCTCTTCCTGGAATGGCTATACAATGAAGATTCTGGGCTGAAGCATGCCTATGCAGCCTCTCTGCAATGCTGATGAACAACTTGGCTTCTGGGCATTTCAGAAAATGAAACAATGGAAGAGATGCTATCAAGTTCTTTGCAATAGGAAAACTCAGGAAACTCAGACATTTTGGACTTCTGGAAAGGTTTTAATTGCAAATAGGATAATATACCAGAATCTTACAGGGCTGCAAAACTAATTTTTGAACTCAACGTAATAACATATTTAAGCTGGTGTTACTTTGATATTTTTTGATGTCCACTTTGCTGTAGTGGCTAAGGTGCTGGGCTATAAATTGGGAAACTGTGAGTTCTAGTCCTGTCTTAGGCATGAAAGGCAGAGTGACTTTGAACCAGTCACTCTGTCTCTCAGCCTATCACAGCCTAAAAGGTCTTGTTGTGGGGAAATAGTAGAAAGAAGTTTTATGTATGTTCACCACCTTGAGTTACTTACGAAGAAATAAAGATGGGGTAAAAATCTAAATAAATAAATGTTTTATCCTTACATTTCCCCACCCTCCTCTGCACTCATTTTTTTCTGTAAAGACCCTGTTTCCTCCTCTAACAATTGTGTTTCCTCCTACATTATTCTAGGGTCTGTGCCTTGCTTCTTTCTTCAAGTGATCTTGACTCCATGTTGATGTTCACCTCACATGTGATCTACTTCTCCAGAGTATGAAGGCAGGACCCTGAAGATCCCTTGAAACTATAGCTTGCCCAGAATGAAGCATAGAGAACACATATGAGTATGCCAATATTGCCCCTACTGTATGTTACACAAGCTTTACAGGTTACCTGTAAGTTTCTGAGTGTAATTGAAGATGCTGATTATTCCCCCTAAAGACTTCAATGACTATTTTAGGGATTGCATCTCTTCCATCGTTTCTGCCAAATCTATAACATCTTACAAAGTGAGTGTGTTTTATATCTTATAAATTAAGCAATGCTTAACGTTGAATCAATTCAGATAATATTTAAAACTAATCTTTTCCCCAAATAATGGGATAGGTTCAGGATCTTTGGATTTCAACTGAAACTAGAGAAATCAAGGATTGAAATGCAAATGCAAAAAGTTCTCATATTGACCAACAACTGGGGAAAATTGGGCTCCCAATATTGATGTTTTTAAAGATAATAATAGCTATACAAATATGTTTGCATCAGTGTATGTAGAAATGTAGATAGATGATTGACAGACAGATAAATGACAGTTAGTTAGTTACATAGATACACATATAATATTTCATTGAGCTATGACTAGAAACACCCAAAATATGTCTTCCTATTCTTGGTTTCAGTTCAGTTGCCTTTGAATCTCTTTGCATTAAAAACATTCTGGCAGATCTGAAACATGTCAGTTTAAGGAACTTTATATGATCAATGTTTTAAAGCTTTTTATAGAAGAATTGGGGTTGGGTTAATATATTTTATATTACCTTTGTTTATAATACTCTTTAACAGCTACTGTATCATGAGCCATCAAGATAATGGTACTTAACTATGCCATATTTTCTCCATCTGAGAGATTATGAGAGCAGTTCCGGTGGCCAATTCAAGTTTCTAGGGCATGTCTCAATTCTTAATATGACTAAACAACCTAAAATACATTGGTTCAATGAATTGCAATAATCAAAGAACTCAATAAATAATAAAATCAACTTCCTTTCCTTTAAAAATATACAGAACATGACACTTTTGTTCTTTTCCGTCGACTCAATTAAAGAGTGGAAAGGAGCTATCAATGACTACAAGCAGGAAGACTCCCCAGGAATTACCCCTGTTTGTAGATTCTTTATGGAATTAGGTGACAGCTGGCAAAGTTTGCCGTAGGGTTAAGAGCTCAATATCCATTTCAGTTTCCTCTTTTCATCAACAGGAATCCTACACGTAAATCACATAATGTAACACATTTGCTTTCTTCTGTTCCATTCTAGGATTTAGATTAGCCACCAGTAATATGAGCTTGACTGTTTAAACAATATAGATGTCATACATTATAATATTAGCTTTACTCATTGTCTCAATGCAAACTTTTAAACAGAACATTTCTGACCTTGAAACTCAACTCACCCCAAAGAGCCCCTTCTCTAATTAAAACTATATGTAACCCACAAGGCATCAAGGCAAGGAGCATCATCAACTTTATTGATGCCACCTTCACCTGCTAATGAAAAACAGAGGCAATTTATAAAAGGAAGGAAGATTAGAATCAGTAAGAAATTTAGACTGGCAGGGCGAGAAATAGAGAATAAAGATAACTTTGAAAATTTTTAACTGTAGTAACTCAATGAACAATATATAATTTTGTTTTGGGGAGAACTGTAGCACAATTGTGAAACATTGGACTTTCCATTTCTGGGGGGAAAAACAACAAAGCAACATATTTTCATGGATATTCAGTCTTCCAAATACAGAGGCAGTTATTAAAACTTACTGTAGAAGTGAATCTGATTCTCCTGGAGAAGTGTGGCTTGATTTATTTTGAGGATGAATTTGATTTCTTCATTTCAGTATTCGAGTACAGAATAGATTGTTACGTCATTGTGATTTGAATTGTTCATTTGGTGATGTTAACATTTACTGATGAGTTTTGTGATGAGTTAGGTTAAAGTTTCATGATAATCAGATCTTTATCACTATCTCTGTACCAGTCTCAAATGGACTATGAAAAATCAATACCCTATGTTAGTATGTTGGTAGCAAAAGGAAGTTAAGTGCAAATATTTACCCTGTAAGTTTCTAAAAGTGACTTACACTTCTCACACAGGCTGGTGCAAAACACAAGAGGAATTATTCTTCCTTTTCATCAAAAATAAAAATCCCATACAGATCTTCCTATTTAACAAAAATAGTTTCAGACGTCTTTCTCTTATCAGTGAGATTATTATATACTCAAAAGTGGAAAGGGTCTACACCAGGGGTGGGTTCCTGCCAGTTCTAACCTCTTCTATAGAAGAGGTTTCACAAATCTACAGTGCCATTTAGGACCAGTTCCAGTTCCCTCCCCCCACCCATCCGCACATCATCAAGATGAAGAGCAAGTGGAGGAATTCTGGGAGTTGAAGTCCACAGTCTTAAAGCTGTCAAGTTTGAACACCCCTGTTTTTTTTATAAAGGGTTAGGGGTGCAAGAGTCTTGTAACTTGACAGCTTTAAGACTTGTGTGCTTCAAATGCCAGAGTTTCTGAGCCAACATTTTGGTTGCTAAGCAAGACAATTGTTAAGTGAGTTTCACCACATTTTACAAGTTGGCCATGCCCACCTGGTCACATGGCTGGCAAGCTACTATCACAAAGCAGGCCACACCTACAGAAGAGGTTCTAAAAATTTTGAAACCCATCACTGGTCTACACATCCTCCACGATGGAGGATGAAAATGATGGTACTTGCAGAGATGGCTACATTAACTTCTTTGATTAGAGAAAACACAATGCCTACATTAATGGCTGACTGAAAACCCATTATAAAAAGCATATAAAAATCAGTTGTTCAACTTCACATTCTAAGTGATATCTAACCTTCTCTTGTAGTGGTGGGCTTATCTGCAATGACACTATAAATTAAAAAAAAACGATATATGGAAGATGCTTAAGCTCTATGATCCATCATTTCCTCCTCCTCCTCCTCCTCCTCCTCCTCCTCTTCCTCCTCTTCCTCCTCCTCCTCCTGCTGCTGCTGCTGCTGTCCTCCTAGTGCAGCTATTCACAGAATGAGAACTGTGGAAACTAAGTGGATCAATAGATCAAGTTTAAACCAACATTATTTTTTTGTCCTGCGCTATTGAACACAAACCAGCCAAAAACATTTAGAAGACTGTTTATGACTTCCAATGTAGCAAGTTTCATATCATAGAGAAAACATCAGAACAGCAACAAAAACAAAAGCAGAAAAAATAAATGTCAGAATACTTTAAAGCCAAGTTATGGAAAACAATCTATTGTAAAAAAAATTGTCCTTAAAAAAGACCTACTGTTTTATAATCTCTTGCCTTGCTTATATTGCGTGGATTAGCTGAAGACTTGTTCTTACACCGTGCTCTATAGTAACAAGGCATTCATTCAGTTATAGCTCTGACAAGAAAGAAAATAAAACTAGCCACTTGGCAGTCCAGTCGCCATCACTTTCAGTGTTGAAGCCAACCCCTTTTGTATTTGTGCTTATCAGCTGGAAATCCTGGTGTCTTTGCCAGAGAGGCCACTGCTTAGTTTAAGAAGAAGACAGATTACTGTTTCTCCTGTTCCCATAACATCACATTAACTATTCCAAACAGCTTCAAATGGTGTTGAAGGCTGCCTAACGTGATGAACACAAGAGCACTACTTCCTTTGTTATTCAGTCAAGTGATGGCTTTAATTACTTTACTTTATTTGCAGCTCATCCGCATCACTTCTACAACATCCTGCCTTGTATATAGCATTTCTTTGCATTAATAACAGTAATGGACTCAATAGCTCAATCTTATTCTGAAGTAGAGAACAGAGAAGAGAGTCAGTGAAAAAATTCAAAGGGCAGATCTAGGGGTGGGTTTCTCGCCCCGTTCCAACCGGATCGGTTGGAACGGGGCCGGCGGCGTACTAGTGTCTGTGCGATGCTCCAGCTGCTCCTGGAGGATCGCGCAGGCGCTGTATGCGTCCTGCGCATGCGTGAAAGTGCAGAACTCGTCAAAACCGGGTAAGGAGCGCGGGCGAGCGGGTGGGCCAGTCACCGTTGCCGGAAGTTACTTACTTCCGGGTTCGCCGACCAACCGGTTCGCAGGGACCGCCGTGAACCGGTTGAAACCCACCCCTGGGCAGATCCCTCCGTCAAGGAGTTTAAAAATCTAGATTTCACCATAAGGAGGAAAACATATAGAAATGAGGAAGACGGGGACAGAGGGGGAAATCAGAGAGATATTCAGTTTCATATATTTTAATAGTAATTCTCTGTTGTTCCATTAATACTGGGTTTGCGAGTTGCTTATAATTCATTATGTGGAAGATAATTGGAGAGCTATTGCTTAAATAAGTTCTTTGCTTATGGCTCCATTCTAACTCTAGGCCTGCCTAAATTCCTAAACATGTCATTAAGGAGTTGAAGGGCTCTCACAGAATTAGGGTGCCCACAAAGTGAGACCTTATTCTTCATAGGATCAGCGTGGATTGATGGTAGCATTTCAGCTGTTTCATACTTGCTGTTGATCTAAGGCAAAGCAACATGAGTAAAGCCAGTAGCTACAGAAAATCCAAGGTTGTGTAGGAAAATTTTAAAAAACTACCAAGAGGATGGTGATTATTGAAGCCCATTTCTTGTGGCTTTGAGTCAGGCTTGACTCCTGGCAAATTAGTGGACTTTTATCTTGGCAAGATTTCAGTCTTGGAAGTGGTTTGCCTTCTTCCTAAAGTTAAAAGCTGAACTAAAGTAGCCCTCAATTGCCATAGTCATTGCCACATACCTATGTTGTGAAGGGGGTTAGCAATAGCAATAGCAATAGCAGTTAGACTTATATACCGCTTCATAGGGCTTTCAGCCCTCTCTAAGAGGTTTACAGAGTCAGCATATCACCCCCACACTCTGGGTCCTCATTTCACCCACCTCGGAAGGATGGAAGGCTGAGTCAACCTTGAGCCGGTGAGATTTGAACTGCTGAACTGCAGATAACAGTCAGCTGAAGTGGCCTGCAGTACTGAACCCTAACCATTGCACCACCTCGGCTCTTTGATGGGTTGATGGGCAAGCGGAGGTTGCAGAAACTGCAGATGGACCAATGCACACATTTCCCAAATCCCAACAGTGCATTATGCAGAGGTGTATGCCCTGCATACTGATTGGGTACGACTTCCTGCTGGAGGGTAGAGGAAGGCATGGCATATTCAGAGGAGAATGATATAATTCACTGACGTATAAAAACAATGCAACTCTACAACTGTGCCAGAACGACAGCCACATACATTCTGTTCCATTCTGTGCAGTGCAGTAGAAGTCTACTGCAGCTGAGAGAGGGAGTGGGGGAGGAGGAAGGGAGGGGGAGAGGGGGAGGGAGGGAAAGAGAGAGAGGGAGAGGGAGGGGAAGAGGGAGAGGGAGAGGGAGAGAAGCCCAAGGTCCTGAAACTGGCTTTGTGCCTAAGACAAGATTAGAAATCACAGACTTTCAGTTTCTAGCTTGATGCCTTAACCACTATCCCAGACTAGCTCTTGTCCTATGATTTCATGGAGAAAACTCAGGAAAGAATTATGTTCTACATACAGAAGAATACAAAATAAAGAGGCTTTTCAGATAGTTTAACAGGATAGCTTCCCCCACCCCTTGAAAATGGCTTCCTTTCAAAATGGCTGCTGCACCTCCCCTGGATTACTTTCTTGTTCTTTCTTGTACTTTTTCTTAAAGGGCCTCCAATAACTACATCCACCCATGGCACACCACTTCTTTCTTCAAGTTGCATGCTGGAGGTTTTTTGGGCTGCAGCAGTCCCTTGTTAATTGTGAAAATAAGTGATTAATAATTAATGGAGAGCACATGATCTGCATCTGGGGTCAATTAGTGCAGGTCGATTGCCGTGTTTTGAGTTGCCGAGCTTTACATAAGAGAAGCTTTGTGTATCAACTTAAGTGATTACAGACAACAGTTAACTTCCTCCCATAATTGGGGCATACCAGGGGTTGTGACACTATCTATATCTATATCTATATCTATATCTATATCTATATCATCTATATCTATATCTAGATAGATAGATAGATAGATAGAGAGAGAGAGAGAGAGAGAGAGTATTTATGTAGATGATATAGATATAGATATAGATATAGATATAGATATAGATATAGATATAGATATAGATATAGATATAGATATAGATATAGATATAGATATAGATATAGATATAGATATAGATATAGATATAGATATAGATATAGATATAGATATAGATATATGTTTGTAGATTTTCATAGTTGTAGGTATGCTGGTCTTGTTGTATTTGGGTCTTTTCCCATGTAAGATTGAGATTGTCTTGACAACGTTTCGGCGAGGTCCCAGTAGCCATCTTCAGGCTGGTGTTTTCTTTTGTGTTGTAACAACCTGGGTGGTGGGTGGGATTCGTTTGTTGACTAGGGCTGGTTTCCAGATGTCTGGTAGGCGGGAGGTATTGTCACATTTATTCTTGTTGTGGGGGTGTTTCTCTATTTCAATGGCTTCCATAATTATTCTCTTGTTGAAGTGTTCAGTTTTGGAGATTTATTTGGTTTCTTCAAAATCAATTTCATGTCCTGTTGCTTTAAGATACTGGAAAAGGGAGGAAGTTTTTTTCTTTTTCTCTGACTGCGTTCCTGTGTTCTGTGATGCATAGAATAGGAGAATAAATGCACGCATCACAGACGTTGCAAAGACAATCTCAATCTTACATGGGAAAAGACCCGAATACAACAAGACCAGTGTGTGTATGTATGTGTGTGTGTGTGGGTATGTGTGTATGTGTATGTATGTATGTATGTATGTATGTATGTATGTATGTATGTATGTATAAATTCTATTTTAAGTACTAGTATGCATGCATATACAGAGCTTTCTTAATAATTCTAAAAATGGTATTTTATCATAAAATGTTTATATATAATCAACTGAACAAAAAAGGATATTCATTCTCCTTGACAAAATTGTCTAAAATGTTTTGGATATACCTTTACTTCAGTACTACTTTATAGAATTATGTTACATGCAGTCTGCTCTCTCCACAAATCCTCTGACACACAAGCTCTACTGAGTTCAATTAGCCTTATTTACAAGGGGCTTGCAAATTATTTATAATTTTAAAAATAAGAGCCTCAAAACTTATTTTTTTTTAACCAGGAACAAAATTTGAGCATGAAAACAGAAGGAAAGTGTCATTTGAATTTCATATATCAAGGGTACTCGCAAAGAAGTGCATCCGTATTTAGTTATAGTGAAAAAGTACAATCCACTCCAGTTAGCATGTTACTGTACTGTGTCATGGAGTATGTTTTACTACTTGAATCCATACAGCATATACTTTGCTGATCTATTTGCATGCCTCTATTGATCCCAAGGGTTTTCTAACATGTTTCACTTATGGTACTTTTGCATAATTGCCTGATTAACTGACTTATATAACCTATTGACCTTTACATTTAATTAGCAGTCCTCTGTAAATGTTGAGTAGTAATCAAGTAGAACAAGATTCTGTGTGCCATTTACATCTTGTGAAATTTTTCTTATTCTTAAAAAAAAGGGGGGGAAACCAATGAAAGTGTCATTAGATTCCAATTTCAAATCTGTGGGGTCTTGTTTTTTTTTTTTTTAATGTGTATACTTGGTTGGCATCAGATCACAACACAGATGAATTTGAGTCAGCCATGTTGTTTCTGCAAAATTGAAACAAATTAAGAGTAATCACACACACAGGATCAAATATACTGTCAGTAGAAAAATGTTAATTTCAGCTCTTAAAGAAAAAATATTAGACCTGCCCAAGAATAAGGATTTTTCTATCATTTTTTAAACTTGAAACTAATTAGTTCAAGCATATAACATTTTAATTACAAAGAAAATATGCTCTTCCACATTAATAGCCTGCACAAAGAAAAGATAAGGTATCATCATTCATTACAGTGTTCTTTATTCAGCAAGTGCCATTTAAGTTAATTATTTATAGCACCTCATTATGCTTGTAAGAGGACGAGCCAGAATCCTGTCTACTGGCAGAAACATCTATTAAACTAGATCTAACATCACAGTAAAATTCTGAGTCAGGGTCTATATATCCCTCCACCCTATTAAGCATATATATGGATCTGTGTGCATTTCCCCAAATTACCATGTTTCAAACAAGAAAATCAAACTTCTGATGTCCAAAAGGAGTGACTATGTCTTGTTCCCTACAATCTTAGAAAGTTTAGTTCTAATATGTTGAGGATAGCATAATGTCAGAAGGCTTGTTTGCAGGGCATAATCTTTAGCTCTGTCCTTGCTTCATTATCTATATTATCAAAAAGGGAAGGAATGATAACTTCATTATTTGATCTCTCTCTGTCTCTTCCTCCCTCCCTCCCTCTCTCCTTCCCTCCCTCCTTTCTTCCCTTCTTCCTTCTCTCTCTCTCTCTCTCTCTCTCTCTCATCTACCTATAATCTATCATCTGAAATTAAGTTATTATATTACCTCAGAGAATTACAGCCCATCATTTTATTTCTAAAATGGCTAAAGCATTAGATTAAAGTAAGACTGTATGAGATTGTGGTGGTGTTGGTGTTGAGAGATTTTTCTGATTTGTATTATGTCTTTGTATTTTTTATTGTTGTTGCTAGGAATTGCCCTGAATTTTATATCAAATGAGTGGCCATATGTCTTCAAAATGCCTGCCTGCCTGCCTGCCTGCCTGCCTGCCTGCCTGCCTGCCTGCCTGCCTACCTACCTACCTACCTACCTACCTACCTACCTACCTACCTATCCACCTAAATAAATAAATAAATAAATAAATAAATAAATAAATAAATAAATAAATAAATAAATAAATAAATAAATAAATAAATAAATAAATAAATAAATCTTGACTGCACTTTTCTGCATCTTGTCCATTTGTACAGCATGTTTTTGGAGGTTTCTTGTCGAAGAATTCTTTTCTTTCTGCAAAGAATTTCCACATTTTTCCACATTTTGGCTTGCAATCACTCCTTTGCTCTTTTAATCACATTAAAAATGTTGCTCCCCTCTGTATCCAGTCTTCTATTTTTCTGTCTTAGTCCCTTCCATAATCCATCCATATGTATTGTATCAAAGCCTGTTGAAATGCAGGCTTTCATCACAATGAGAGAAAAGGAATTCAACTAACCCATAAAATGACACAAAAGCCCACCTATAAAATATTCCATTTACTTAACAATGAATGTATGTTGATTAGTAATGTGTATTGCATTTTGGCTCTTTAACTTTGCAGCTTGATTAATGGAGTGCACTATTTAATCAGCACATTTAATCAAATAACAATACATACTACCTGATCTCTCTTATTACAAACAAGCAGCTTGGTTTCACCTGCATGGTGAGAACATATCAATGCATGCAACTTAGGCAGTTAAGAAAATAATGCTGATCAAAATAATAATAATATCTTGTGCATGTTTACCCAAATGTTATTACTTTAGTAATAGTTAAAATATTCCCTAACACATTAATTTAGGCCAAAATTCCATGACAATGGTAAAAATAGTGCCAATGATCAACATTATGAAGAATTATAAATGGCCCATGCAACACCACTGCTCCACGAGCTGCACTAGGGGTTAGTCTGCTTCCAGGTGCAATTCAAGGTGATGGTGATCACCTTTAAAGCCTTTCATGGCATGTATGAAGGTGGTGGATCGAATAACAACAGATCCCACTCTCCCCACTGTGTCCCTGCCCCCCTATGTTTCCATAGGTTTTAATGTATGTCTAGACATATTTTACGATTGTAAAATAATACCCTTACACTATTTCCACCCAATATTCCATATATCTCAAAATACTATAATCATTGGACAGTCAAACAAAGGATCCTATTGTATTCCAAATACTATAAGGTCTAGGATATCCTTCTGAAGAAAAAAAGCTGCTTCTTTCCCCCAGTTTTTAGTTGCAAAGTCTTGTCCGACCCATTGCGACCTCATGGACAATGTTCCTCCAGCCTTCCTGTCCTCTACCATTCTCTGGAGTCTATTTAAGCTCACGCCTACTGCTTCAGTGACTCCATCCAGCCACCTCATTCTCTGTCGTACCCATCTTCTTTTACCCTCAGTCTTTCCCAGCATTAGGCTCTTCTCTATTGAGAGAGTGTCTTTTTCCCCTGGAGAAACACATAAATATTGGCAGGAGCTGACACCTTTCCACACTCCTGCAATCCCCCCTGTGGTTGATTAGATGTTTGGCACTCCAATTCTATCCTGACAAGCAAGTGTTCCAGGCCCAATAAAATATTGTTGTTCCACCAGGCTCACTTCAGTGTTTAGTCATAAGAGCCACAGAATAATAACAGAACAGTGGCCTATCTTGACCAAGAGCACATTAGTTATTATCTACAGTGCAAACACCCGCCATTTTATGCTAACATTTTGGCAGTAAATCTAAACATAGCACTTAAAGCTACATCATCATTTTGAAATCTAACTGAATCCTTTTCCTTCCAGCTGGCACCAGTGAAAAATGTCCCAGAACAAAAAAGAAAGCAAGAAAGAAAACTGAAGTTTAGCTGGTGGCTTTTGCTCCCTCAGTTCTTTAACAGTAAGAATAAAATTTTGGTAATAAACTATGGGTTTATTGAGTTCTGAGCTAAGAAATGAAGAGAATTAACACATTATTATATTTGTATCCCTCTTTTAATAGGCAAGGCAGCAAACCTATGTAATCCTCCTGCCTTTTATTTTCCCCGCAACAATCATCCTGTGGAGATAGGTTGGGCTGAGAGAGAGAGAGTAACTAGGCCAAAGACACCCAATTAGTTTCAATGCTTAAAGAATGACTAGAGCTCATAGTTTCCTGGTTTTGAGCTCATCACCTCAATTACTACACCAAACTGGCTTTCCATGTACAGTATTTTCATCTACCATTAGAAGCCATCATGGGATAAGTGCCATGCACCTATCTTTTCCCCAACATCTGAGAAAGCAATTTACTATACTTTTGGAAAACAGAGTGCATCTTCTTTTTGGAAAAAAAAAAACCTACTTCATGTCATTTGACTGCATATCAAATCTGCAAATGGATCTCCTCCGCTAAATTCTGTTGTGAGGAGCTTATCAGAAAGTCCTTTTTACTCAGTCTAAATAAAACACTTTAAATTGATTTAAATGTTCCTGTTGTGATTGAGTAATGGGTTTGTGTGTCATTATGTAAAGGGGAAAAAAATATCTAACCAATTTGGAGCAATTTACCCAGTTTGGGAAGCTCTGGTAAAGACCTCAGTGGTGTGATTCACACTCTGATACAGTACTGACTTCAGTAAGTGGGCAGTGAGCTTTTTCATCTTTGCAAACCCTACCTATCAGTGTGCCTGGGAAAATGCTTTTGTGCCTCATTCTTCTGTTAGAAATAATTGAGGTGGATTCAATGAGTGAAAGAAAGGCTCCATTCTCCTGCTCTTTTAAAAATCTAGTTTGCTCTTGTTTGATCCTCTGGCTTTTCCTGAATCCTGACCCTTTCATCCCTATTTTCTGTATTTAATCTATTTGTCAGACTTTTGTATCATCCTCGTTAGTCTCTATCTGTTCAGTCCATTAGGAGTCTGTCAGCTCTTTCATTCCTACTCCTTTCATTTTCCCAACTCTCTTCAGAATAAAACAAAGCAAAGTTCCATTTGTTTCAGCTCTTTGTCTATCTTCTACTAGACGGTCTTCACTGCATGGCTAAGATTGTGATAGTCTAACCTTGTCAGCTTGCTAGCAAACAAGTCAGAGGCCCCATTAAAACAAGTTGGCAATGGTTGAGTGACTGTTCAGTGTTATAGGTTTTTTTTTTTTTAAGTTTCCAAAAGTTTTCATCTACACTGTCTGTTCTGGAAGGCCTTTTGCAGGTTGCTGCATTGTCCTTTCCTCTTCTCTGCTATGTCTGCTTTAAAAAGATGCAGGGAGAATATTTCAGAATATTATGGTGAAATGCTTGAAGCTATCTGTCTGAAACTTGAGACTGTTAACGTTTCTATCACTCCTTCTGTTTTCATCTCATCTGCCAAAAAATGAGGCAGCTGGAGGCATTTTGATGCTTTCCCATTATAGCCTATGATTGAAAAATTTCAAATCAGTTTGAATTGTTGCTTTTCACATTTATATCTTAAATTTGACTTAGCTTCAACTCAGATCTTTGCAAATTTGCATAGGTATCACTATTCTCTATGACAGAGATCCATTGTGTCTGTATCATTTTCCTTCTGCTTAGGGATAATATCTGGTCCCAGAGGAACAGTTTCCTGGCTACAGAATTACAGAATAACAGAATGGAAAGGGACTAGTTCTTCTGTTCCAACTCCCAGCTCAAGCAGGAATCCATATACTATTCCAGACTGGTTGTGCAGTCTCTTCTTAAAAACTTCCAGTGATGGAGCACCCACTCTTCTTAAAAACTTCCAGTGATGAAGGCAGGCGGTTCTACTGGTTAATTGTTCTCACTGTTAGGAAATTTAGTTCTAGGTTGCTTCTCTCCTTGGTTACTTTCCATCCATTGTTTTTTACATTCTGGTGCTTTGGAAAATAAGTTGATCCCTTATTTGTGGTAGTTGTGGCAGTTACATCCTTGTGGCAGTAACCCTCACTGTTACTTCATATCCCCTGTAGTTGCCCAAGACCCAGATCCACTTCTATGCATCTATTCAATGCATAGAAGTGGAGATTCTTTGGAACCTATTTTTTCCCCATAAAAATATTACTATACAAATATTTCTAATGCATATTTCACTGATGGTGGTAGGAACTATGTAGTAGCCAATATTTAATATATGAATCTGTTTTTAAATTTGCTTTAAACCTGTGCATTTTCCTTGGTAGAAGAGTGAGCTAAAAGTCTCACATAGTTTTATAACATATTTTATGGTATTATTCTATTTCAAATTTACATAACATTATTAAGATGTAAAAAAAAATCCAAAAATTTTTGTGATAGCCTTTTCATTCAATTTTTTTTGACTTAGATAATAATGAAATACTAACGATTGCACTGGAATCATTTATTGTGTTCTAATTAATTTAAGATGTATAGAACTATTTTATGGGTCCCTGGCGGCCTCCAATTAGATTTCTTCACTGGAAAAAAGCCATATCAATTGATTCAATTTAAATTGTATTTAATAGAATTTATTCTCTAGTAAGTTTAGAATTGTTGGTTTAATTGAAGCAGTAAGTTAAACACTATTCAGTGAATAGATTTCTTAATGACATAACTCAGGGATGAACAATTCACCACAAACACAGAAGTAGGCCTTTGCTTCAAAGCCACAGAAGTGGTTCACGCACTAATAGCAGACCATTCACCATGCCTTATAAACTAGGAGGAGAATTAGAACTTCCACAGCATTCCTTTCTTTCAATGGATACCATGTAAAAGATCATTACAATAAATTGCTGCAAATCAGGTTGAACTTTCTAATGCAAACCATTCTGCTGAGCTTTAGAATTATTGGCCATGTGTTCAAAGATGACAATTCCTTCCATAGGAAAAATAAAAATGGAGGTGCTTTAAATCTTCCTGCCCAAGACCAAAAATATAGAATCTAAAACATTGTGGAATCATAAAATACAAAACCATATTAACTTTATAGCCTTGCAAACGAAGAAGTTTTTAATAGGAAATCCCATTTTAAAACCACTGAAGACAAATCATTAGAAGTAAAGAGGGAAGCACATAGAATTTCAGAGAAATTCAATACAGCTGATCTTATTATAATTATTACTTATTACTTCCTTTGGTAAAGGTATTAGATTAGATTTAATAAGGTTGGCAGAGATTATTGGGCTGTCCAGATTGAATGCTCCTCCAGTAGGATCTTCTCAGTATTAGAGGATTTGGGGAATAGGTGAAACCTAGCCTGTTTTGGAATATTGACTTTGGCTTTGCTTAATCAAAGAATAGTATATATGTGATGTACTGGATCTAACTAGGAAATCAGAAAGCTGCCAAGTGGCTATTAATAAAATGCATTTATTTCCTAGTTGGTGACATACAGTACATACAAATAAATTAATTTTGCTTCAGGCTATCCAAAAATGCCAAAATTTATCAAGGTTACGTTGCTTATGAAAATCAGTATATAAACAAGTATCATATTTAGTAATAATTAAAATAATGGATGTATGGAAACTAGACCTCTCACCTAATTAGAAGCCTTAAAAACCATTACAGAGACTGGGCAGTAGAAGGAAGCATAAATGGTTTGGATTCTAATTCAATTTAATTAAATATGGTTTGCTCTTGAAATACAGCTTTCAGTAGAACTCCTTCATTATGACTTTCTAACTTTTCTTCAATGAAAGCTATTCATCAGAAATTCTTTAAAAGCTGTCTAGCTAGTTCCAGTCCTACTGGTTGATACTTATTACTATTAGTGAGGAATATTTGGTGGGCATGACTAAGGCTGATAACTTAGTTAATTAATTATTTCTCTATCCTACTCAAAAGCAACATATGTGAATGTTTCAGGTGATTAAATCTATGATGAAGTTAACATTTATAGACCACGTACTAATAACCTTGTATTAAGGAAGTTCATGAAAAATCTCCATAGAGTATAAAATGGTAAACAGCATAGTTTAACATATAAAGTAAATAAAAGAGGATTGGATTAATTGTGAATTTGTGAAACGAAGAGAAAGGCAAGGATAATGCAATAAGTTTGAATGAAGGTGTTCTAATCTCTTGTAATGGAATACATGCAGGAAATTAACAATGCAGGTGCATTTATAAATGAAGGGCCTAAAGTTTATATCAGAAAAATAAATTGATATCATCTGGCTTGTTGACATTTTTAATGTAAGGGGGTAAAACAATCTCTAGGTATTCTCAACTAAACATATTTAAATTCTGTCCACAATACAAAACCTTAGGAGTAAACTATACATTAGCAAATTTAGCTTCTCAAAAATCATATATAGAACCAGTTTTATAATTATAAAACCTGAATGATCTTTTTTTATTTACCCTGTTCTGACATTCTTAACTATTCATGAAAACAGCATTTTATAGGTTGGTGATAATAGCATGTTATGTTGCAGTGAATGGTGAAAATGCAAGAATAAGGGATGAGAAATACATTTATATTTTTGTAAATATATGTAAATATATTTAGTTGGGAAATTTCTACTGGTTTTCTTATTTCTGTGTAGTAGTACTTTTCTTTCTGAATAGAAGTTGGGGGGGGGGGGAATCAGTGTTTTATGTCAGTCTTTAATTATATTGGGGTATATAAGAAAATATAAATTCTTTTTGACAATTTCTTTACCATGCCCTGTAATATATATTTTGGAAATCCTCCAGTATCTCTTCTGAGATCACATCATTTGTGGCAGATAAATGGGGATGCTTGGAGCATTACATACTTTTTTGAGTGGAAAGTCCAGAGAGGAAGAATGGAGTTTGTAGGCCTGTATGAAAAATTTATAAGATAATCTCACAGAGCCATGAATGGAAAGAGATGAGGAAACTGCTTGGAACAGAGTGAAAGATTGAGTACAGAGCGCTACAAAAATGTCTGGAGTTATGCTAATGGGAAATATGAAAAAGATGCTTAGTAGAATGATGAGGTGAAAGAAGCTGTGGATGAGCAAACATTCATATAAAAGAATGAAAACATGTTGCAAAAGGGGAATATGAGAAAAATATGACTTGTAAGGCATATTGCACAAACCATGTGCAAAGAATATAGTTAAAGAAAGCAAAGAATGCTTAAGATTAAAAGAGGTAGAAAAATTGTAGGGCAAATTTAACTTGTGTATGTGTGTTTGTGTTTGTGTTTGTTTTTTGTTCGTTTACAAATCAATAAAGGGAATTAAACAAGGAATTTATGTGGAATATGTGGAATTAAAGTGACAAAATTGTTTGGAATGACATTAAAGTGAAGGAGTATTGGAGGAGTACTTTAGAGATCTGTAAGTTAAGTAATATGTTAAGGAGTGAAATTGAAACAAATGTTATAAATGCTAGAATCCAAGAAAAATGATGAAAAGTAAGCCATAAATATTGTGAAAATGTTGAGAAATGGCAAGAGCATATATGCAGCTAGTGTAACTGGAGAAATATTAAAATATGAAGTGGTTTACTTTGGAGTACTTATATAACTAGTTAATGTATGCATGAAGCTACATCAGTGCCTGGTGGCTGAAGGAATGCCATTATTTTTCTCCTGTGCAAAGGGAAAAATAGCAAGAATGAATTCAAAGGCTAGAGTAGGGAAGCTGATTCTCTTTAACATAGGTGAGAAAGTGTTTGGGAAAATTCTAATTGAAATGTTACAAAGAATAAGAATGAACAAAACCTGAAAAGTAGGGTGCACCTTTGTGTAGAGGTTGCAAACCAGATTAGAGCTCCTTCATCTTTGTATATACCAGTGATGGCTAATCTTTTTGGCATCACATGCCAAAAGCTAGGGGAGTGCAAGGGGTTCATGCTTGGGCATGCCCATGACCCCTGTGCACAGGCACAGCCCCCCCCCTGTGCATGTACACACGACCCCTGCTTTTGCCTCACAATGGACCCATTTTTGCCCTCCCCAGGCTCCAGAGGCTTACTAGGAGCCTGGGAAGGGTGAAAATGGCGTCCCCCCAAAGGCCTTCCGCAGACTCTTTGCTATCTCCTGCACTGTGGTGGGGGCGAGATGAGCAGCCTGGTCTTGGAAGTGGCAGCTGTGGCCAATGTACCTAGCCCTGGACTCTCTCTCTGTCTGCCCATATCCCCTCAAAGAGCTAAAGAAACAGCATCAGACGCCATTGACAATTCAAAACCATTACTCGCTCACTCTGCAGACTAGTCATCCTCTGATTGGCTGAATCAGCTCCAAAGGCAAGGAAAGCAAGTGGAGGCAAAGGTACAAAGAGCCGCATCCCCTCCCCCACAACCCCACATTAAGAAGCCTATCTCCCTCATGATTGGCTCTGGTTAGCCACAAAAGCAGCAATTG